>NC_053136.1:32050390-32126111 GCF_016808335.1 Panicum virgatum
GTTTCGTACTCTTTGGGTGCATTTGGGACCGTTTGGTTGCCTTACGAAACCTCGGTGCAAAACGGGCCGAACTAGTGCAAAAGTTCGTGCCACGAAGTCGCGTCAGAATTTTTCACAACGAACGCACCTGACCCACAACATTGGACCAAAATGATGTTTTGGTGCGTTGTCGAACTATTTGGGAGCATCCGGGACCATTTGGTGGCCTTACGAATCTCGATGCAAAATGGGCCGAACTAGTGCAAACGTTCGTGCCACGAGTGCGTCGGAATTTTTCACAACGAACACACCTGATTCACCCCATTGGACCCTAAACTGACATCGGAACCGTATGGTTGCCCTACGAAACTCGGTGCAAAACGGGCCGAACTAATGCAAAAGTTCGTGCCACGAATCGCGTCAGAATTTTTCGCAACGAACGCACCCGATCCACTCCATTGGACCCTAAACTGACATTTTGGTGCGTTCATACTATTAGGGTGCATCCGGGACCGTTTGGTTGCCTTACGAAACTCAATGCAAAACGGGTCAAACTAGTGCAAAGTTCGTGCCACGAAGTCGTGTCGAATTTTTTAGAACTAATGCACCTGCTCCACCCCATTGGACACTAAATTGACGTTTTGGTGCATTTCGTACTATTTGGGTGCATTCAGGACCGTTTGGTTCCCTACGAAACTCGGTGCAAAACGGGGCCGAACTAGTGCAAAAGTTCGTGCCACGAAGTCGCGTCGGATTTTTTCGCAACGAACGTATCCGATCCACCCCATTGGACACTAAACTGATGTTTTGGTGCATTTCGTACTTTTTCGTAGCATTCGGGATCGTTTGGTTACCCTACAAAACTCGGTGCAAAACGGGCCGAACTAGTGCAAAAGTTCGTGCCACAAAGTCACGTCGAAATTTTTCACAACGAACGCACCCGATCCAACCCATTGGACCCTAAACTGATGTTTTTGTGCGTTTCGTACTATTTGGGTGCATTCGGGACCGTTTGGTTGCCTTACGAAACACGGTGCAAAACGTGCCGAACTAGTGCAAAAGTTCGTGGCACGAAGTCGGCTCAGAATTTTCCCAACGAACGCACCTAATCCACCCCAATGGACCCTAAACTGACATTTTGGTGAATTTCGAACTATCTTGGTGCATTCTGGACTGTTTGGTTGCCTTACAAAACTCTGTGCAAAACGGGCCGAACTAGTGCAAAAGTTCGTGCCACGAAGTCGCATTGGAATTTTTCGCAACGAACACACCCGATCCACCCGATTGGACCCTAAACTGACGTTTTGGTGCGTTGCTACTATTTGGGTGCATTTAGGACCGTTTGGCTGCCTTACGAAACTCGGTACAAAACGAGCCGAACTAGTGAAAAAGTTCATGCCACGAAGTCGCGTCGGAATTTTTGCAATGAACGCATCCGATCCACCCCATTGGACCCTAAACTGACATTTTCGTGCGTTTCGTACTATTTGGGTGCATTCGGGAACCGTTTGGTTGCCTGACGAAACTCGTTGCAAAACGGACCGAACTAGTGCAAAAGATCGTGCCACGAAGTCGCGCCGGAATTTTTCGCAACGAACACACCCGATCCACCCCATTGGACTCAAAATTGACGTTTTGGTGCATTTAGTACTATTTCGTTGCATTCAGAACTGTTTGTCTACCTTACGAAACTCGGTGCAAAACGGGCCGAACTAGTGAAAAAGTTCCTGCCACGAAGTCGCGTCAGAATTTTTCTCAACGAACGCACCCGATCCACCCCATTGGACCCTAAACTAACATTTTTGTGTGTTTCATACTATTTGGGTGCATTCGGGACCGTTTGGTTGCCTTATGAAACTCGGTGGAAAACAGGCCGAACTAGTGCAAAAGTTCGTGACCCGAAGTCGCGTCGGAATTTTTCACAACGAACGCACCCGATCGACCTCATTGGACCTTAAATTGACGTTTTGGTGTGTTTCGTACTATTTGGGAAACATTCGGGACCGTTTGGTTGCCTTACGAAACTCGGAGCAAAACGGGCCAAACTAGTGCAAAAGTTCGTGCCATGAAGTTGCGTCAGAATTTTCGCAATGAACGCACCGATCAAACCCCATTGGACCATAAACTGACGTTTTGGTGCATTTTGTACTATTTGGGTGCATTCGGGACCGTTTGGTTGCATTACGAAACTCGGTGCAAAACGGGACGAACTAGTGTAAAGTTCGTGCTACGAAGTCGCATCGGAATTTTTCACAACGAACGCACCTGATCCACCCCATTGGACCCAAAACTGAATTTTTGGTGTGTTTCGAACTATTTGGATGCATCCGGGACCGTTTGATTGCCATACGAAACTCGGTGCAAAACGGGCCGAACTAGTGCAAAAGTTCGTGCCACGAAGTCGCGTCAGAATTTTTCACAACGAACGCACTCGATCCACCCCATTGGACCCTAAACTGATGTTTTGGTGTGTTTTGTACTATTTGGGTGCATTCGGGACCGTTTGGTTGCCATACGAAACTCGGTGCAAATCGGGCCGAACTAGTGAAAAAGTTCGTGCCACGAAGTCGCATCGGAATTTTTCGCAACGAACACACCCGGTCCACCTGATTGGACCCTAAACTGACGTTTTGGTGCGTTTGGTACTATTTGGGTGCATTCAGGACCGTTTGGCTGCCTTACGAAACTCGGTACAAAACGAGCCAAACTAGTGAAAAAGTTCGTGCCACGAAGTCGCGTCGGAATTTTTTGCAACGAACGCATCCGATCCACCCCATTGGACCCTAAACTGACGTTTTCGTGCATTTCGTACTATTTGGGTGCATTCGGGACCGTTTGGTTGCCTGACGAAACTCGTTGCAAAACGGACCGAACTAGTGCAAAAGTTCGTGCCACGAAGTCGCGTCGAAATTTTTTCGCAACGAACGCACCCGATCCACCCCAATGGACTCAAAACTGACGTTTTGGTGCGTTTATTACTATTTCGTTGCATTCAGAACTGTTTGGCTACCTTACGAAACTCGGTGCAAAACGGGCCGAACTAGTGCGAAAGTTCGTGCCACGAAGTCGCGTCGGAATTTTTCACAACGAACCCACCCGATCCACCCCATTGGACCCTAAACTGATGTTTTGGTATGTCTCATACTATTTGGGTGCATTTGGGACCGTTTGGTTCCCTACGAAATTCGGTGCAAAACGGGCCGAACTAGTGCAAAAGTTCGTGCAATGAAGTCGGGTCGGAATTTTTCGCAACGAACACACCCGATCCACCCCATTGGACCCTAAATTGACGTTTTGGTGCGTTTGGTACTATTTGGGTGCATTCAAGACCGTTTGGCTGCCTTAGGAAACTCGGTACAAAATGAGCCGAACTAGTGCAAAAGTTCATGCCACGAAGTCGCGTCGGAATTTTTCGCAACGAACATACCCGATCCACCCCATTGGACCCTAAACTGACGTTTTCGTGCGTTTCGTACTCTATGGGTGCATTCGGGACCATTTGGTTGCCTTACGAAACTTGGTGCGAAACGGGGCGCACTAGTGCAAAAGTTCGTGCCACGAAGTCGTGTCATAATTTTTCACAACGAATGCACCTGATCCGCAACATTGGACCCAAAACTGACGTTTTGGTGCATGTCGAACTATTTGGGTGCATCCGGTCCCGTTTGGTTGCCCTACGAAACTCGGTGCAAAACGGGTCAAACTAGTGCAAAAATTCGTGCCACGAAGTCGCGTCGAAATTTTTTGCAACGAACGCATCCGATCCACCTAATTGGACCCTAAATTGACGTTTTCGTGCGTTTCGTACTATTTGGGTGCATTCGGGACCGTTTGGTTGCCATACGAAACTCGGTGCATAATGGGACGAACTAGTGCAAAAAGTTCGTGCCACGAAGTTGCGTCGGAATATTTTGCAACGAACGCACCTGATCCACCCCATTGGACCCAAAATTGAATTTTGGTGTGTTTGGTACTATTTCGGTGCATCCGGGACCGTTTGGTTGCCTTACGATACTCGGTGCAAAATGGGCCGAACTAGTGAAAAAGTTCGTGCCACGAAGTCGCGTCGGAATTTTTCACAACGAACGCACCCGATCCACCCCATTGGATCCTAAACTGATGTTTTGGTATGTCTCATACTAGTTGGGTGCATTTGGGACCGTTTGGTTGGCCTACAAAATTCGGTGCAAAACGGGCCGAAGTAGTGCAAAGTTCGTGCCACGAAGTCGGGTCGGAATTTTTCGCAACGAACACACCCGATCCACCCCATTGGACCCTAAACTGATATTTTGGTGCGTTTGGTACTATTTGGGTGCATTCAGGACCGTTTGGCTGCCTTAGGAAACTCGGTACAAAATGAGCCGAACTAGTGAAAAAGTTCGTGCCACGAAGTCGCGTCGGAATTTTTCGCAACGAACGCACCCAGTCCACCCCATTGGATCCTAAACTGACGTTTTCCTGCGTTTCGTACTCTTTGGGTGCATTTGGGACCGTTTGGTTGCCTTACGAAACTCGGTGCAAAACGGGCCGTACTAGTGCAAAAGTTCGTGCCACGAAGTCGCGTCAGAATTTTTCACAACGAACGCACCTGACCCACAACATTGGACCCAAAACTGACGTTTTGGTGCATTTCGAACTATTTGGGAGCATCCGGGACCATTTGGTGGCCTTACGAATCTCGATGCAAAATGGGCCGAACTAGTGCAAACGTTCGTGACACGGAGTCGCGTCGGAATTTTTCATAACGAACACACCTGATTCACCCCATTGGACCCTAAACTGACATCGGAACCGTATGGTTGCCCTACGAAACTCGGTGCAAAACGGGCCGAACTAATGCAAAAGTTCGTGCCACGAAATCACGTCAGAATTTTTCGCAACGAACGCACCCGATCCACTCCATTGGACCCTAAACTGACATTTTGGTGCGTTTCATACTATTAGGGTGCATCCGGGACCGTTTGGTTGCCTTACGAAACTCAATGCAAAACGGGTCAAACTAGTGCAAAAGTTCGTGCCACGAAGTCGTGTTGAATTTTTTAGAACTAACGCACCTGCTCCACCCCATTGGACACTAAATTGACGTTTTGGTGCATTTCGTACTATTTGGGTGCATTCAGGACCGTTTGGTTCCCTACGAAACTCGCTGCAAAACGGGCCGAACTAGTGCAAAAGTTCGTGCCACGAAGTCGCGTCGGATTTTTTCGCAACGAACGCATCCGATCCACCCCATTGGACACTAAACTGATGTTTTGGTGCATTTCGTACTTTTTGGTAGCATTCGGGATCGTTTGGTTACCCTACAAAACTCGGTGCAAAACGGGCCGAACTAGTGCAAAAATTCGTGCCACGAAGTCGCGTCGAAATTTTTGCAACGAACGCATCCGATCCACCTAATTGGACCCTAAATTGACGTTTTCGTGCGTTTCGTACTATTTGGGTGCATTCGGGACCGTTTGGTTGCCATACGAAACTCGGTGCATAATGGGACGAACTAGTGCAAAAGTTCGTGCCACGAAGTTGCGTCGGAATATTTTGCAACGAACGCACCTGATCCACCCCATTGGACCCAAAATTGAATTTTTGGTGTGTTTGGTACTATTTCGGTGCATCCGGGACCGTTTGGTTGCCTTACGATACTCGGTGCAAAATGGGCCGAACTAGTGAAAAAGTTCGTGCCACGAAGTCGCGTCGGAATTTTTCACAACGAACGCACCCGATCCACCCCATTGGATCCTAAACTGATGTTTTGGTATGTCTCATACTAGTTGGGTGCATTTGGGACCGTTTGGTTGGCCTACAAAATTCGGTGCAAAACGGGCCGAAGTAGTGCAAAAGTTCGTGCCACGAAGTCGGGTCGGAATTTTTCGCAACGAACACACCCGATCCACCCCATTGGACCCTAAACTGATATTTTGGTGCGTTTGGTACTATTTGGGTGCATTCAGGGACCGTTTGGCTGCCTTAGGAAACTCGGTACAAAATGAGCCGAACTAGTGAAAAAGTTCGTGCCACGAAGTCGCGTCGGAATTTTTCGCAACGAACGCACCCAGTCCACCCCATTGGATCCTAAACTGACGTTTTCCTGCGTTTCGTACTCTTTGGGTGCATTTGGGACCGTTTGGTTGCCTTACGAAACTCGGTGCAAAACGGGCCGTACTAGTGCAAAAGTTCGTGCCACGAAGTCGCGTCAGAATTTTTCACAACGAACGCACCTGACCCACAACATTGGACCCAAAACTGACGTTTTGGTGCATTTCGAACTATTTGGGAGCATCCGGGACCATTTGGTGGCCTTACGAATCTCGATGCAAAATGGGCCGAACTAGTGCAAACGTTCGTGACACGGAGTCGCGTCGGAATTTTTCATAACGAACACACCTGATTCACCCCATTGGACCCTAAACTGACATCGGAACCGTATGGTTGCCCTACGAAACTCGGTGCAAAACGGGCCGAACTAATGCAAAAGTTCGTGCCACGAAATCACGTCAGAATTTTTCGCAACGAACGCACCCGATCCACTCCATTGGACCCTAAACTGACATTTTGGTGCGTTTCATACTATTAGGGTGCATCCGGGACCGTTTGGTTGCCTTACGAAACTCAATGCAAAACGGGTCAAACTAGTGCAAAAGTTCGTGCCACGAAGTCGTGTTGAATTTTTTAGAACTAACGCACCTGCTCCACCCCATTGGACACTAAATTGACGTTTTGGTGCATTTCGTACTATTTGGGTGCATTCAGGACCGTTTGGTTCCCTACGAAACTCGCTGCAAAACGGGCCGAACTAGTGCAAAAGTTCGTGCCACGAAGTCGCGTCGGATTTTTTCGCAACGAACGCATCCGATCCACCCCATTGGACACTAAACTGATGTTTTGGTGCATTTCGTACTTTTTGGTAGCATTCGGGATCGTTTGGTTACCCTACAAAACTCGGTGCAAAACGGGCCGAACTAGTGCAAAAGTTCGTGCCACAAAGTCGCGTCGAAATTTTTCACAACGAACGCACCCGATCCAACCCATTGGACCCTAAACTAACGTTTTTGTGTGTTTCGTACTATTTGGGTGCATTCGGGACCGTTTGGTTGCCTTACGAAACACGGTGCAAAACGTGCCGAACTAGTGCAAAAGTTCGTGGCACGAAGTCGGCTCAGAATTTTTCCCAACGAACGCACCTAATCCACCCCAATGGACCCTAAACTGACGTTTTGGTGCATTTCGTACTATCTTGGTGCATTCTGGACTGTTTGGTTGCCTTACGAAACTCTGTGCAAAACGGGCCGAACTAGTGCAAAAGTTCGTGCCACGAAGTCACGTCAGAATTTTTTAAAACGAACGCACCTGATCCACGCCATTGGACCCTAAACTGACATTTTGGTGCGTTTCGTACTATTTGGGTGCATTCGGGACCGTTTGGTTGGCCTACGAAACTCGATGCAAAACGGACCGAACTAGTGCAAAAGTTCGTGCCACGAAGTCGCGTCGCATTTTTTCACAACGAACGCACCCGATCCACCTCAATGGACTTTAAACTGACGTTTTGGTGTGTTTCATACTAATTGGGTGCATTCGGGACCATTTGGTTGCCTTACGAAACTTGGTGCAAAACGGGCCGAACTAGTGCAAAAGTTTGTGCCACGGAGTCGCGTTGGTATTTTTCATAATGAACACACCTGATTCAGCCCATTGGACCCTAAACTGACATTTTGGTGTGTTTCGTACTATTTGGGTGCATTCGGGACTGTTTGGTTGCCCGACGAAACTCAGTGCAAAACGGGCCGAACTAGTGCAAAAGTTCGTGCCACGAAGTCACGTCGGAATTTTTTGCAACGAACGCACCTGATCCACGCCATTGGACCCTAAACTGACATTTTGGTGCGTTTCGTACTATTGGGTGCATTCGGGACCGTTTGGTTGCCTGACGAAACTCGTTGCAAAACGGACCGAACTAGTGCAAAAGTTCGTGCCACGAAGTCGCGTCGAAATTTTTCGCAACGAACGCACCCGATCCACCCTAATGGACTCAAAACAGACGTTTTGGTGCGTTTAGTACTATTTCGTTGCATTCAGAACTGTTTGGCTACCTTACGAAACTCGGTGCAAAACGGGCCGAACTAGTGCAAAAGTTCGTGCCACGAAGTCGCGTCAGAATTTTTCACAACGAACCCACCCGATCCACCCCATTGGACGCTAAACTGATGTTTTGGTATGTCTCATACTATTTGGGTGCATTTGGGACCGTTTGGTTCCCTACGAAATTCGGTGCAAAACGGGCCGAACTAGTGCAAAAGTTCGTGCAACGAAGTCGGGTCGGAATTTTTTGCAACGAACACACCCGATCCACCCCATTGGACCCTAAATTGACGTTTTGGTGCGTTTGGTACTATTTGGGTGCATTCAAGACCATTTGGCTGCCTTAGGACCGAACTAGTGCAAAAGTTCATGCCACGAAGTCGCGTCGGAATTTTTCGCAACGAACGTACCCGATCCACCCCATTGGACCCTAAACTGACGTTTTCGTGCGTTTCGTACAATATGGGTGCATTCGGGACCATTTGGTTGCCTTACGAAACTTGGTGCGAAACGGGGCGCACTAGTGCAAAAGTTCGTGCCACGAAGTCGTGTCATAATTTTTCACAACGAACGCACCTGATCCGCAACATTGGACCCAAAACTAACGTTTTGGTGCATGTCGAACTATTTGGGTGCATCCGGTCCCGTTTGGTTGCCCTACGAAACTCGGTGCAAAACGGGTCAAACTAGTGCAAAAATTCGTGCCACGAAGTCGCGTCGAAATTTTTTGCAACGAACACATCCGATCCACCTAATTGGACCCTAAATTGACGTTTTCGTGCGTTTCGTACTATTTGGGTGCATTCGGGACCGTTTGGTTGCCCTACGAAACTCGGTGCATAATGGGTCGAACTAGTGCAAAAGTTCGTGCCACGAAGTCGCGTCGGAATATTTTGCAACGAACGCACCTGATCCACCCCATTGGACCCAAAATTGAATTTTTGGTGTGTTTGGTACTATTTCGGTGCATCCGGGACCGTTTGGTTGCCTTACGATACTCGGTGCAAAATGGGCCGAACTAGTGAAAAAGTTCGTGCCACGAAGTCGCGTCGGAATTTTTCACAACGAACGCACCCGATCCACCCCATTGGATCCTAAACTGATGTTTTGGTATGTCTCATACTAGTTGGGTGCATTTGGGCCCGTTTGGTTGCCCTACGAAATTCGGTGCAAAACGGGCCGAAATAGTGCAAAAGTTCGTGCCACGAAGTCGGGTCGGAATTTTTCGCAACGAACACACCCGATCCACCCCATTGGACCCTAAACTGATATTTTGGTGCGTTTGGTACTATTTGGGTGCATTCAGGACCGTTTGGCTGCCTTAGGAAACTCGGTACAAAATGAGCCGAACTAGTGAAAAAGTTCGTGCCACGAAGTCGCGTCGGAATTTTTCGCAACGAACGCACCCGGTCCACCCCATTGGATCCTAAACTGATGTTTTCGTGCGTTTCGTACTCTTTGGGTGCATTTGGGACCGTTTGGTTGCCTTACGAACCTCGGTGCAAAACGGGCCGAACTAGTGCAAAAGTTCGTGCCACGAAGTCGCGTCAGAATTTTTCACAACGAACGCACCTGACCCACAACATTGGACCCAAAACTGATGTTTTGGTGCGTGTCGAACTATTTGGGAGCATCCGGGACCATTTGGTGGCCTTACGAATCTCGATGCAAAATGGGCCGAACTAGTGCAAACGTTCGTGCCACGGAGTGCGTCGGAATTTTTCACAACGAACACACCTGATTCACCCCATTGGACCCTAAACTGACATCGGAACCGTATGGTTGCCCTACGAAACTCGGTGCAAAACGGGCCGAACTAATGCAAAAGTTCGTGCCACGAAATCGCGTCAGAATTTTTCACAACGAACGCACCCGATCCACTCCATTGGACCCTAAACTGACATTTTGGTGCGTTTCATACTATTAGGGTGCATCCGGGACCGTTTGGTTGCCTTACGAAACTCAATGCAAAACGGGTCAAACTAGTGCAAAAGTTCGTGCCACGAAGTCGTGTCGAATTTTTTAGAACTAATGCACCTGCTCCACCCCATTGGACACTAAATTGACGTTTTGGTGCATTTCGTACTATTTGGGTGCATTCAGGACCGTTTGGTTCCCTACGAAACTCGGTGCAAAACGGGGCCGAACTAGTGCAAAAGTTCGTGCCACGAAGTCGCGTCGGATTTTTTCGCAACGAACGTATCCGATCCACCCCATTGGACACTAAACTGATGTTTTGGTGCATTTCGTACTTTTTCGTAGCATTCGGGATCGTTTGGTTACCCTACAAAACTCGGTGCAAAACGGGCCGAACTAGTGCAAAAGTTCGTGCCACAAAGTCACGTCGAAATTTTTCACAACGAACGCACCCGATCCAACCCATTGGACCCTAAACTGATGTTTTTGTGCGTTTCGTACTATTTGGGTGCATTCGGGACCGTTTGGTTGCCTTACGAAACACGGTGCAAAACGTGCCGAACTAGTGCAAAAGTTCGTGGCACGAAGTCGGCTCAGAATTTTTCCCAACGAACGCACCTAATCCACCCCAATGGACCCTAAACTGACATTTTGGTGAATTTCGAACTATCTTGGTGCATTCTGGACTGTTTGGTTGCCTTACAAAACTCTGTGCAAAACGGGCCGAACTAGTGCAAAAGTTCGTGCCACGAAGTCGCATTGGAATTTTTCGCAACGAACACACCCGATCCACCCGATTGGACCCTAAACTGACGTTTTGGTGCGTTTGCTACTATTTGGGTGCATTTAGGACCGTTTGGCTGCCTTACGAAACTCGGTACAAAACGAGCCGAACTAGTGAAAAAGTTCATGCCACGAAGTCGCGTCGGAATTTTTTGCAACGAACGCATCCGATCCACCCCATTGGACCCTAAACTGACATTTTCGTGCGTTTCGTACTATTTGGGTGCATTCGGGACCGTTTGGTTGCCTGACGAAACTCGTTGCAAAACGGACCGAACTAGTGCAAAAGATCGTGCCACGAAGTCGCGCCGGAATTTTTCGCAACGAACACACCCGATCCACCCCATTGGACTCAAAATTGACGTTTTGGTGCATTTAGTACTATTTCGTTGCATTCAGAACTGTTTGTCTACCTTACGAAACTCGGTGCAAAACGGGCCGAACTAGTGAAAAAGTTCCTGCCACGAAGTCGCGTCAGAATTTTTCTCAACGAACGCACCCGATCCACCCCATTGGACCCTAAACTAACATTTTTGTGTGTTTCATACTATTTGGGTGCATTCGGGACCGTTTGGTTGCCTTATGAAACTCGGTGGAAAACAGGCCGAACTAGTGCAAAAGTTCGTGACCCGAAGTCGCGTCGGAATTTTTCACAACGAACGCACCCGATCGACCTCATTGGACCTTAAATTGACGTTTTGGTGTGTTTCGTACTATTTGGGAAACATTCGGGACCGTTTGGTTGCCTTACGAAACTCGGAGCAAAACGGGCCAAACTAGTGCAAAAGTTCGTGCCATGAAGTTGCGTCAGAATTTTCGCAATGAACGCACCGATCAACCCCATTGGACCATAAACTGACGTTTTGGTGCATTTTGTACTATTTGGGTGCATTCGGGACCGTTTGGTTGCATTACGAAACTCGGTGCAAAACGGGACGAACTAGTGTAAAGTTCGTGCTACGAAGTCGCATCGGAATTTTTCACAACGAACGCACCTGATCCACCCCATTGGACCCAAAACTGAATTTTTGGTGTGTTTCGAACTATTTGGATGCATCCGGGACCGTTTGATTGCCATACGAAACTCGGTGCAAAACGGGCCGAACTAGTGCAAAAGTTCGTGCCACGAAGTCGCGTCAGAATTTTTCACAACGAACGCACTCGATCCACCCCATTGGACCCTAAACTGATGTTTTGGTGTGTTTTGTACTATTTGGGTGCATTCGGGACCGTTTGGTTGCCATACGAAACTCGGTGCAAATCGGGCCGAACTAGTGAAAAAGTTCGTGCCACGAAGTCGCATCGGAATTTTTCGCAACGAACACACCCGGTCCACCTGATTGGACCCTAAACTGACGTTTTGGTGCGTTTGGTACTATTTGGGTGCATTCAGGACCGTTTGGCTGCCTTACGAAACTCGGTACAAAACGAGCCAAACTAGTGAAAAAGTTCGTGCCACGAAGTCGCGTCGGAATTTTTTGCAACGAACGCATCCGATCCACCCCATTGGACCCTAAACTGACGTTTTCGTGCATTTCGTACTATTTGGGTGCATTCGGGACCGTTTGGTTGCCTGACGAAACTCGTTGCAAAACGGACCGAACTAGTGCAAAAGTTCGTGCCACGAAGTCGCGTCGAAATTTTTCGCAACGAACGCACCCGATCCACCCCAATGGACTCAAAACTGACGTTTTGGTGCGTTTATTACTATTTCGTTGCATTCAGAACTGTTTGGCTACCTTACGAAACTCGGTGCAAAACGGGCCGAACTAGTGCGAAAGTTCGTGCCACGAAGTCGCGTCGGAATTTTTCACAACGAACCCACCCGATCCACCCCATTGGACCCTAAACTGATGTTTTGGTATGTCTCATACTATTTGGGTGCATTTGGGACCGTTTGGTTCCCTACGAAATTCGGTGCAAAACGGGCCGAACTAGTGCAAAAGTTCGTGCAATGAAGTCGGGTCGGAATTTTTCGCAACGAACACACCCGATCCACCCCATTGGACCCTAAATTGACGTTTTGGTGCGTTTGGTACTATTTGGGTGCATTCAAGACCGTTTGGCTGCCTTAGGAAACTCGGTACAAAATGAGCCGAACTAGTGCAAAAGTTCATGCCATGAAGTCGCGTCGGAATTTTTCGCAACGAACATACCCGATCCACCCCATTGGACCCTAAACTGACGTTTTCGTGCGTTTCGTACTCTATGGGTGCATTCGGGACCATTTGGTTGCCTTACGAAACTTGGTGCGAAACGGGGCGCACTAGTGCAAAAGTTCGTGCCACGAAGTCGTGTCATAATTTTTCACAACGAACGCACCTGATCCGCAACATTGGACCCAAAACTGACGTTTTGGTGCATGTCGAACTATTTGGGTGCATCCGGTCCCGTTTGGTTGCCCTACGAAACTCGGTGCAAAACGGGTCAAACTAGTGCAAAAATTCGTGCCACGAAGTCGCGTCGAAATTTTTTGCAACGAACGCATCCGATCCACCTAATTGGACCCTAAATTGACGTTTTCGTGCGTTTCGTACTATTTGGGTGCATTCGGGACCGTTTGGTTGCCATACGAAACTCGGTGCATAATGGGACGAACTAGTGCAAAAGTTCGTGCCACGAAGTTGCGTCGGAATATTTTGCAACGAACGCACCTGATCCACCCCATTGGACCCAAAATTGAATTTTGGTGTGTTTGGTACTATTTCGGTGCATCCGGGACCGTTTGGTTGCCTTACGATACTCGGTGCAAAATGGGCCGAACTAGTGAAAAAGTTCGTGCCACGAAGTCGCGTCGGAATTTTTCACAACGAACGCACCCGATCCACCCCATTGGATCCTAAACTGATGTTTTGGTATGTCTCATACTAGTTGGGTGCATTTGGGACCGTTTGGTTGGCCTACAAAATTCGGTGCAAAACGGGCCGAAGTAGTGCAAAAGTTCGTGCCACGAAGTCGGGTCGGAATTTTTCGCAACGAACACACCCGATCCACCCCATTGGACCCTAAACTGATATTTTGGTGCGTTTGGTACTATTTGGGTGCATTCAGGACCGTTTGGCTGCCTTAGGAAACTCGGTACAAAATGAGCCGAACTAGTGAAAAAGTTCGTGCCACGAAGTCGCGTCGGAATTTTTCGCAACGAACGCACCCGGTCCACCCCATTGGATCCTAAACTGACGTTTTCCTGCGTTTCGTACTCTTTGGGTGCATTTGGGACCGTTTGGTTGCCTTACGAAACTCGGTGCAAAACGGGCCGTACTAGTGCAAAAGTTCGTGCCACGAAGTCGCGTCAGAATTTTTCACAACGAACGCACCTGACCCACAACATTGGACCCAAAACTGACGTTTTGGTGCATTTCGAACTATTTGGGAGCATCCGGGACCATTTGGTGGCCTTACGAATCTCGATGCAAAATGGGCCGAACTAGTGCAAACGTTCGTGACACGGAGTCGCGTCGGAATTTTTCATAACGAACACACCTGATTCACCCCATTGGACCCTAAACTGACATCGGAACCGTATGGTTGCCCTACGAAACTCGGTGCAAAACGGGCCGAACTAATGCAAAAGTTCGTGCCACGAAATCGCGTCAGAATTTTTCGCAACGAACGCACCCGATCCACTCCATTGGACCCTAAACTGACATTTTGGTGCGTTTCATACTATTAGGGTGCATCCGGGACCGTTTGGTTGCCTTACGAAACTCAATGCAAAACGGGTCAAACTAGTGCAAAAGTTCGTGCCACGAAGTCGTGTTGAATTTTTTAGAACTAACGCACCTGCTCCACCCCATTGGACACTAAATTGACGTTTTGGTGCATTTCGTACTATTTGGGTGCATTCAGGACCGTTTGGTTCCCTACGAAACTCGCTGCAAAACGGGCCGAACTAGTGCAAAAGTTCGTGCCACGAAGTCGCGTCGGATTTTTTCGCAACGAACGCATCCGATCCACCCCATTGGACACTAAACTGATGTTTTGGTGCATTTCGTACTTTTTGGTAGCATTCGGGATCGTTTGGTTACCCTACAAAACTCGGTGCAAAACGGGCCGAACTAGTGCAAAAGTTCGTGCCACAAAGTCGCGTCGAAATTTTTCACAACGAACGCACCCGATCCAACCCATTGGACCCTAAACTAACGTTTTTGTGTGTTTCGTACTATTTGGGTGCATTCGGGACCGTTTGGTTGCCTTACGAAACACGGTGCAAAACGTGCCGAACTAGTGCAAAAGTTCGTGGCACGAAGTCGGCTCAGAATTTTTCCCAACGAACGCACCTAATCCACCCCAATGGACCCTAAACTGACGTTTTGGTGCATTTCGTACTATCTTGGTGCATTCTGGACTGTTTGGTTGCCTTACGAAACTCTGTGCAAAACGGGCCGAACTAGTGCAAAAGTTCGTGCCACGAAGTCACGTCAGAATTTTTTAAAACGAACGCACCTGATCCACGCCATTGGACCCTAAACTGACATTTTGGTGCGTTTCGTACTATTTGGGTGCATTCGGGACCGTTTGGTTGGCCTACGAAACTCGATGCAAAACGGACCGAACTAGTGCAAAAGTTCGTGCCACGAAGTCGCGTCGCATTTTTTCACAACGAACGCACCCGATCCACCTCAATGGACTTTAAACTGACGTTTTGGTGTGTTTCATACTAATTGGGTGCATTCGGGACCATTTGGTTGCCTTACGAAACTTGGTGCAAAACGGGCCGAACTAGTGCAAAAGTTTGTGCCACGGAGTCGCGTTGGTATTTTTCATAATGAACACACCTGATTCAGCCCATTGGACCCTAAACTGACATTTTGGTGTGTTTCGTACTATTTGGGTGCATTCGGGACTGTTTGGTTGCCCGACGAAACTCAGTGCAAAACGGGCCGAACTAGTGCAAAAGTTCGTGCCACGAAGTCACGTCGGAATTTTTTGCAACGAACGCACCTGATCCACGCCATTGGACCCTAAACTGACATTTTGGTGCGTTTCGTACTATTGGGTGCATTCGGGACCGTTTGGTTGCCCTACGAAACTCCATGCAAAATGGGCCGAACTAGTGCAAAAGTTTGTGCCACGAAGTCGCGTCAGAATTTTTCACAACGAACGCACCCGATCCACCCCCATTGGACCCTAAACTGACGTTTTGGTGCGTTTGGTACTATTTGGGTGCATTCAGGACCGTTTGGCTGCCTTAAGAAACTCGGTACAAAACGAGGCAAACTAGTGAAAAAGTTCGTGCCACGATGTCACGTCGGAATTTTTCGCAACGAACGCATCCGATCCACCCCATTGGACCCTAAACTGACGTTTTCGTGCGTTTCGTACTATATGGGTGCATCCGGGACCGTTTGGTTGCCTTACGAAACTCGGTGCAAAACGGGCCGAACTAGTGCAAAAGTTCGTGCCACGAGGCCGGGTCAGAATTTCTCCCAACGAACGCACCTAATCCATCCCAATGGACCCTAAACTGATGTTTTGGTGCAATTCGTACTATTTGGGTGCATTCGGGACTGTTTGGTTGCCTTACGAAACTCGGTGCAAAACGGGCCGAGCTAGTGCAAAAGTTCGTGCCACGAAGTCACGTCGAAATTTTTCACAACAAACACACCTGAACCACCCCATTGGACACTAAACTGACAGTTTGGAGCATTTCGTACTATTTGGGTGCATTCGAGACCGTTTGGTTGCCCTACGAAACTCGGTGGAAAACGGGCCGAACAAGTGCAAAAGTTCGTGCCACGAAGTCGCGTCGAAATTTTTCATAATGAACGCACCTGATCCACAGCATTGGAAACCAGACTGACGTTTTGGTGCATTTCGTACTACTTGGGTGCATTTGGGACCGTTTGGTTGCCCTACGAAACTCCGTGCAAAACGGGCCGAACTAGTGCAAAAGTTCGTGCCACGAAGTCACGTCGAAATTTTTCGCAACGAACGCACCCGATCCACGCCATTGGACCCTAAACTGACATTTTGGAGTGTTTCGTACTATTTGGGTGCATGCGGGACCATTTGGTTGCCCTACAAAACTCGATGCAAAACGGGCCGAACTAGTGCAAAAGTTCGTGCCACGAAGTCGCGTCGGAATTTTTCACAACGAACGCACCCGATCCACCCCATTGGACCCTAAACTGATGTTTTGGTCCGTCTCGAACTATTTGGGTGCATTCGGGACCGTTTGGTTGCCCTACGAAATTCGGTGCAAAACGGGCCGAACTAGTGCAAAAGTTCGTGCCACGAAGTCGTGTCGGAATTTTTCGCAACGAACACACCCGATCCACCCCATTGGACCCTAAGCTGACGTTTTCGTGCGTTTCGTACTATTTGGGTGCATTCGGGACCATTTGGTTGCCTGCGAAACTCGTTGCAAAACGGACCGAACTAGTGCAAAAGATCATGCCACGAAGTCGCGTCGGAATTTTTCGCAACGAACGCACCCGATCCTCCCCATTGGACTCAAAACTGACGTTTTGGTGCGTTTGGTACTATTTCGGTGCATTCAGGACTGTTTGGCTGCCTTACGAAACTCGGTGCAAAACGGGTCAAACTAGGGAAAAAGTTCGTGCCACGAAATCGCGTCGGAATTTTTCGCAACGAAAGCACCTGATCCACTCCATTGGACCTAAACTGACGTTTTTGTGCGTTTCGTACTATTTGGGTGCATTCGGGGCCGATTGGTTGCCTTATGAAACTCGGTGGAAAACGGGCCGAACTATTGCAAAAGTTCGTGCCATGAAATCGCGTCGGAATTTTTCACAACGAACGCACCCGATCGACCTCATTGGAGCTTAAACTGACGGTTTGGTGTGTTTCATACTATTTGGGTGTATTCGGGACCGTTTCGTTTCCTTAAGAAACTCGGTGCAGAACATGACGAACTAGTGCAAAAGTTCATGCCACGAAGTCGCGTCAGAATTTTTCATAACGAACGCACCTGATCCACCCCATTGGACCCAAAACTGGCTTTTTGTTGCATTTCGAACTATATGGGTGCACCCGGGACCGTTTGGTTGCCTTACGAAACTCGGTGCAAAACGGGCCGAACTAGTGCAAAAATTCGTGCCACGAGGCCGGGTCAGAATTTCTCCCAACGAACGCACCTAATCCATCCCAATGGACCCTAAACTGACGTTTTGGTGCAATTCGTACTATTTGGGTGCATTCGGGACCGTTTGGTTGCCTTACGAAACTCGGTGCAAAACGGGCCGAGCTAGTGCAAAAGTTCGTGCCACGAAGTCACGTCGAAATTTTTCACAACAAACACACCCGATCCACCCCATTGGACCCTAAACTGATGTTTTGGTCCATCTCGAACTATTTGGGTGCATTCGGGACCGTTTGGTTGCCCTACGAAATTCGGTGCAAAACGGGCCGAACTAGTGCAAAAGTTCGTGCCACGAAGTCACGTCAGAATTTTTCGCAACGAACGCACCTAATTCACCCCAATGGACCTTAAACTAACGTTTTGGTGTATTTCGTACTATTTGGGTGCATTCGGGGCCGTTTGGTGGCCTTACGAAACTCGGGGCAAAATGGGCCGAACTAGTGCAAAACTTCGTAGCACGGAGTCGCGTCGGAATTTTTCACAATGAACGCACCAGATTCACCCTATTGGACCCTAAACTGACATCAGAATCGTTTGGTTACCCTACGAAACTCGGTGCAAAACGGGCCTAACTAGTGCAAAAGTTCGTGCCACGAACTCGCGTCTAAATTTTTCACAACGAACGCCCATGATCCACCCCATTGGACACTAAACTGATGTTTTGGTGCATTTCATACTATTTGGGTGCATTCGGGACCGTTTGGTTGCCCTACGAAACTCGGTGCAAAACGGGCCGAACTAGTGCAAAAGTTCGTTCCACAAAGTCGGGTAGGAATTTTTCGCAATGAACACACCTAATCCACTCCAATGGACTCTAAACTGACGTTTGGGTGCAATTCGTACTATTTGGGTGCATTCGGGACCATTTGGTTGCCTTACGAAACTCGGTACAAAATGAGCCGAACTAGTGAAACAGTTTGTGCCACGAAGTCGCGTCGAAATTTTTCACAACGAACGCACCTGATCCACCCCATTGGACACTAAACTAACATTTTGGTGCATTTCGTACTATTTGGGCGCATTCGGGACCGTTTGGTTGCCCTACGAAACTCAGTGCAAAACTGGCCGAACTAGTGCAAAAGTTCGTGCCACGAAGTCGCGTCGAATTTTTTCGCAACGAACGCATCCAATCCACCCCATTGGACTCTAAACTGACATTTTGGTGGCTTTTGTACTATTTGGGTGCATTCGGGACTGTTTGGTTGCCTTACAAAACTCGGAGCAAAACGGGCCGAACTAGTGCAAAAGTTCGTGCCACGAAGTCGCGTCGGATTTTTTCGCAACGAACGCATCCGATCCACCCCATTGGACCCTAAACTGACATTTTGGTGCGTTTCGTACTTTTTGGGTGCATTCGGGACCGTTTGGTTGCCTTACAAGACTCGGTGCAAAACGGGCCGAACTAGTGCAAAAGTTCGTGCCATGAAGTCGCGTCAGAATTTTTCGCAACGAACGGAGCAGATCAACCCCATTGGACCCTAAACTGATGTTTTGGTGCGTTTCATACTATTTGGGTGCATTCGGGACCGTTTGGTTGCCTTACGAAACTAGTGGCAAAACGGGCCGAACAAGTGCAAAAGTTCGTGCCACGAAGTCGCATTGAAACTTTTCACAACGAATTCTCCTGATCCACCCTAATGGACACTAAACTGACGTTTTGGTGCATTTCATACTATTTGGGTGCATTCGGGACCGTTTGGTTGCCCTACGGAACTCGGTGCAAAACGGGCCGAACTAGTGCAAAAGTTCGTGCCACGAAGTCGCGTCGGATTTTTTCACAACGAACGCATCCGATCCACCCCATTGGACCCTAAACTGACATTTTGGTGCGTTTCGTACTTTTTGGGTGCATTCGGGACCGTTTGGTTGCCTTACAAGACTCGGTGCAAAACGGGCCGAACTAGTGCAAAAGTTCGTGCCACGAAGTCGCGTCAGAATTTTTCGCAACGAACGGAGCAGATCAACCCCATTGGACCCTAAACTGATGTTTTCGTGCGTTTCATACTATTTGGGTGCATTCGGGACCATTTGGTTGCCTTACGTAACTCGGGGCAAAACGGGCCGAACAAGTGCAAAAGTTCGTGCCACGAAGTCGCATTGAAACTTTTCACAACGAATTCTCCTGATCCACCCTAATGGACACTAAACTGACATTTTGGTGCATTTCATACTACTTGGGTGCATTCGGGACCGTTTGGTTGCCCTACGGAACTCGGTGCAAAACGGGTCGAACTAGTGCAAAAGTTCGTGCCACGAAGTCGCGTTGGAATTTTTCGCAACAAACGCACCCGATCCACGCCATTGGACCCTAAACTAATGTTTTGGTGCGTTTGGTACTATTTGGGTGCATCAGGACCGTTTGGCTGCCTTACGAAACTCGGTACAAAACGAGCCGAACTAGTGAAACAGTTCGTGCCACGAAGTCGCGTCGAAATTTTTCACAACGAACGCACCTGATCCACCCCATTGGACACTAAACTGACATTTTGGTGCATTTCGTACTATTTGGGTGCATTCGGGACCGTTTGGTTGCCCTACGAAATTCGGTGCAAAACGGGCCGAACTAGTGCAAAAGTTCGTGCCATGAAGTCGCGTCGGATTTTTTCGCAACGAACGCATCCGATCCACCCCATTGGACCCTAAACTGACATTTTGGCGCGTTTTGTACTATTTGGGTGCATTCGGGACTGTTTGGTTGCCTTACAAAACTCGGTGCAAAACAGGCCGAACTAGTTCAAAAGTTCGTGCCACGAAGTCGCGTCAGAATTTTTCGCAACGAACGGAGCAGATCCACCGCATTGGACCCTAAACTGATGTTTTGGTGCGTTTCGTACTATTTGGGTGCATTCGGGACCGTTTGGTTGCCTTAGGAAACTTGGGGCAAAACTGGCCGAACAAGTGCAAAAGTTCGTGCCACGAAGTCGCGTTGAAACTTTTCACAACGAATGCTCCTGATCCACCCTAATGGACACTAAACTGACGTTTTAGTGCATTTCATACTATTTGGGTGCATTCGGGACCGTTTCGTTGCCCTACGAAACTCGGTGCAAAACGGGCCAACTAGTGCAAAAGTTCGTGCCACGAAGTCGTGTCGGAATTTTTCGCAACGAACGCACCCGATCCATGCCATTGGACCCTAAACTCACATTTTGGAGGATTCCATACTGTTTCGGTGCTTGCGGGACAGTTTGGTTGCCCTACGAAACTCGGTGCAAAACGGGCCGAACTAGTGCAAAAGTTCGTGCCACGAAGTCGTGTCGGAATTTTTCGCAACGAACGGAGCAGATCCACCGCATTGGACCCTAAACTCACATTTTGGTGCGTTTAATACCCTTTGGGTGCATTCGGGACCGTTTGGTTGCCCTACGAAACTCGGTGCAAAACGGGCCGAACTAGTGCAAAAGTTCGTGCCACGAAGTCGCGTCGGATTTTTTCGCAACGAACGCATCCGATCCACCCCATTGGACCCTAAACTGACATTTTGGTGCGTTTTGTACTATTTGGGTGCATTCGGGACTGTTTGGTTGCCTTACAAAACTCGGTGCAAAACGGGCCGAACTAGTTCAAAAGTTCGTGCCACGAAGTCGCGTCAGAATTTTTCGCAACGAACGGAGCAGATCCACCGCATTGGACCCTAAACTGATGTTTTGGTGCGTTTCGTACTATTTGGGTGCATTCGGGACCGTTTGGTTGCCTTACGAAACTAGGGGCAAAACGGGCCGAACAAGTGCAAAGTTCGTGCCACGAAGTCGCGTTGAAACTTTTCACAACGAATGCTCCTAATCCACCCTAATGGACACTAAACTGACGTTTTGGTGCATTTCATACTATTTGGGTGCATTCGGGACCGTTTGGTTGCCCTACGAAACTCGGTGCAAAACGGGCCGAACTAGTGCAAAAGTTCGTGCCACGAAGTCGTGTCGGAATTTTTCGCAACGAACGCACCCGATCCATGCCATTGGACCCTAAACTCACATTTTGGAGCATTCCATACTGTTTGGGTGCAGGCGGGACCGTTTGGTTGACCTACGAAACTCGGTGCAAAACGGGCCGAACTAGTGCAAAAGTTCGTGCCACGAAGTCGTGTCGGAATTTTTCGCAACGAACGCACCCGATCCATGCCATTGGACCCTAAACTCACATTTTAGAGCATTCCATACTGTTTGGGTGCATGCGGGACCGTTTGGTTGCCCTACGAAACTCGGTGCAAAACGGCCGAACTAGTGCAAAATTTCGTGCCACGAAGTCGTGTCGGAATTTTTCACAACGAACGCACCTGATCCACCCCATTGGACCCTAAACTAACGTTTTCGTGCGTTTCGTACCCTTTGGGTGCATTCGGGACCGTTTGGTTGCCCTACGAAACTCGGTGCAAAACGGGCCGAACTAGTGCAAAAGTTCGTGCCACGAAGTCGCGTCGAATTTTTTCGCAACGAACGCATCCGATCCACCCCATTGGACCCTAAACAGACATTTTGGTGGCTTTTGTACTATTTGGGTGCATTCGGGACCGTTTGGTTGCCTTACAAAACTCGGTGCAAAACGGGCCGAACTAGTGCAAAAGTTCGTGCCACGAAGTCGCGTCGGATTTTTTCGCAACGAACGCATCCGATCCACCCCATTGGACCCTAAACTGACATTTTGGTGCGTTTCGTACTATTTGGGTGCATTCGGAACCGTTTGGTTGCCTTACAAGACTCGGTGCAAAACGGGCCGAACTAGTGCAAAAGTTCGTGCCACGGAGTCGCGTCAGAATTTTTCGCAACGAACGGAGCAGATCCACCCCATTGGACCCTAAACTGATGTTTTGGTGCGTTTCGTACTATTTGGGTGCATTCGAGACCGTTTGGTTGCCTTACGAAACTCGGGGCAAAACGGGCCGAACAAGTGCAAAAGTTCGTGCCACGAAGTCGCGTTGAAACTTTTCACAACGAATTCTCCTGATCCACCCTAATGGACACTAAACTGACGTTTTGGTGTATTTCATACTATTTGGGTGCATTCGGGACCGTTTGGTTGCCCTACGGAACTCGGTGCAAAACTGGCCGAACTAGTGCAAAAGTTCGTGCCACGAAGTCGCGTCGGATTTTTTCACAACGAACGCATCCGATCCACCCCATTGGACCCTAAACTGACATTTTGGTGCGTTTCGTACTTTTTGGGTGCATTCGGGACCGTTTGGTTGCCTTACAAGACTCGGTGCAAAACGGGCCGAACTAGTGCAAAAGTTCGTGCCACGAAGTCGCGTCAGAATTTTTCGCAACGAACGGAGCAGATCAACCCCATTGGACCCTAAACTGATGTTTTCGTGCGTTTCATACTATTTGGGTGCATTCGGGACCATTTGGTTGCCTTACGTAACTCGGGGCAAAACGGGCCGAACAAGTGCAAAAGTTCGTGCCACGAAGTCGCATTGAAACTTTTCACAACGAATTCTCCTGATCCACCCTAATGGACACTAAACTGACATTTTGGTGCATTTCATACTACTTGGGTGCATTCGGGACCGTTTGGTTGCCCTACGGAACTCGGTGCAAAACGGGTCGAACTAGTGCAAAAGTTCGTGCCACGAAGTCGCGTTGGAATTTTTCGCAACAAACGCACCCGATCCACGCCATTGGACCCTAAACTAATGTTTTGGTGCGTTTGGTACTATTTGGGTGCATCAGGACCGTTTGGCTGCCTTACGAAACTCGGTACAAAACGAGCCGAACTAGTGAAACAGTTCGTGCCACGAAGTCGCGTCGAAATTTTTCACAACGAACGCACCTGATCCACCCCATTGGACACTAAACTGACATTTTGGTGCATTTCGTACTATTTGGGTGCATTCGGGACCGTTTGGTTGCCCTACGAAATTCGGTGCAAAACGGGCCGAACTAGTGCAAAAGTTCGTGCCATGAAGTCGCTTCGGATTTTTTCGCAACGAACGCATCCGATCCACCCCATTGGACCCTAAACTGACATTTTGGCGCGTTTTGTACTATTTGGGTGCATTCGGGACTGTTTGGTTGCCTTACAAAACTCGGTGCAAAACAGGCCGAACTAGTTCAAAAGTTCGTGCCACGAAGTCGCGTCAGAATTTTTCGCAACGAACGGAGCAGATCCACCGCATTGGACCCTAAACTGATGTTTTGGTGCGTTTCGTACTATTTGGGTGCATTCGGGACCGTTTGGTTGCCTTAGGAAACTTGGGGCAAAACTGGCCGAACAAGTGCAAAAGTTCGTGCCACGAAGTCGCGTTGAAACTTTTCACAACGAATGCTCCTGATCCACCCTAATGGACACTAAACTGACGTTTTAGTGCATTTCATACTATTTGGGTGCATTCGGGACCGTTTCGTTGCCCTACGAAACTCGGTGCAAAACGGGCCAACTAGTGCAAAAGTTCGTGCCACGAAGTCGTGTCGGAATTTTTCGCAACGAACGCACCCGATCCATGCCATTGGACCCTAAACTCACATTTTGGAGGATTCCATACTGTTTCGGTGCTTGCGGGACAGTTTGGTTGCCCTACGAAACTCGGTGCAAAACGGGCCGAACTAGTGCAAAAGTTCGTGCCACGAAGTCGTGTCGGAATTTTTCGCAACGAACGGAGCAGATCCACCGCATTGGACCCTAAACTCACATTTTGGTGCGTTTAATACCCTTTGGGTGCATTCGGGACCGTTTGGTTGCCCTACGAAACTCGGTGCAAAACGGGCCGAACTAGTGCAAAAGTTCGTGCCACGAAGTCGCGTCGGATTTTTTCGCAACGAACGCATCCGATCCACCCCATTGGACCCTAAACTGACATTTTGGTGCGTTTTGTACTATTTGGGTGCATTCGGGACTGTTTGGTTGCCTTACAAAACTCGGTGCAAAACGGGCCGAACTAGTTCAAAAGTTCGTGCCACGAAGTCGCGTCAGAATTTTTCGCAACGAACGGAGCAGATCCACCGCATTGGACCCTAAACTGATGTTTTGGTGCGTTTCGTACTATTTGGGTGCATTCGGGACCGTTTGGTTGCCTTACGAAACTAGGGGCAAAACGGGCCGAACAAGTGCAAAGTTCGTGCCACGAAGTCGCGTTGAAACTTTTCACAACGAATGCTCCTAATCCACCCTAATGGACACTAAACTGACGTTTTGGTGCATTTCATACTATTTGGGTGCATTCGGGACCGTTTGGTTGCCCTACGAAACTCGGTGCAAAACGGGCCGAACTAGTGCAAAAGTTCGTGCCACGAAGTCGTGTCGGAATTTTTCGCAACGAACGCACCCGATCCATGCCATTGGACCCTAAACTCACATTTTGGAGCATTCCATACTGTTTGGGTGCAGGCGGGACCGTTTGGTTGACCTACGAAACTCGGTGCAAAACGGGCCGAACTAGTGCAAAAGTTCGTGCCACGAAGTCGTGTCGGAATTTTTCGCAACGAACGCACCCGATCCATGCCATTGGACCCTAAACTCACATTTTAGAGCATTCCATACTGTTTGGGTGCATGCGGGACCGTTTGGTTGCCCTACGAAACTCGGTGCAAAACGGCCGAACTAGTGCAAAATTTCGTGCCACGAAGTCGTGTCGGAATTTTTCACAACGAACGCACCTGATCCACCCCATTGGACCCTAAACTGACGTTTTCGTGCGTTTCGTACCCTTTGGGTGCATTCGGGACCGTTTGGTTGCCCTACGAAACTCGGTGCAAAACGGGCCGAACTAGTGCAAAAGTTCGTGCCACGAAGTCGCGTCGAATTTTTTCGCAACGAACGCATCCGATCCACCCCATTGGACCCTAAACAGACATTTTGGTGGCTTTTGTACTATTTGGGTGCATTCGGGACCGTTTGGTTGCCTTACAAAACTCGGTGCAAAACGGGCCGAACTAGTGCAAAAGTTCGTGCCATGAAGTCGCGTCGGATTTTTTCGCAACGAACGCATCCGATCCACCCCATTGGACCCTAAACTGACATTTTGGTGCGTTTCGTACTATTTGGGTGCATTCGGAACCGTTTGGTTGCCTTACAAGACTCGGTGCAAAACGGGCCGAACTAGTGCAAAAGTTCGTGCCACGGAGTCGCGTCAGAATTTTTCGCAACGAACGGAGCAGATCCACCCCATTGGACCCTAAACTGATGTTTTGGTGCGTTTCGTACTATTTGGGTGCATTCGAGACCGTTTGGTTGCCTTACGAAACTCGGGGCAAAACGGGCCGAACAAGTGCAAAAGTTCGTGCCACGAAGTCGCGTTGAAACTTTTCACAACGAATTCACCTGATCCACCCTAATGGACACTAAACTGACGTTTTGGTGTATTTCATACTATTTGGGTGCATTCGGGACCGTTTGGTTGCCCTACGGAACTCGGTGCAAAACGGGCCGAACTAGTGCAAAAGTTCGTGCCACGAAGTCGCGTTGGAATTTTTCGCAACAAACGCACCCGATCCACGCCATTGGACCCTAAACTAATGTTTTGGTGCGTTTGGTACTATTTGGGTGCATCAGGACCGTTTGGCTGACTTACGAAACTCGGTACAAAACGAGCCGAACTAGTGAAACAGTTCGTGCCACGAAGTCGCGTCGAAATTTTTCACAACGAACGCACCTGATCCGCCCCATTGGACACTAAACTGACATTTTGGTGCATTTCGTACTATTTGGGTGCATTCAGGACCGTTTGGTAGCCCTACGAAACTCGGTGCAAAACGGGCCGAACTAGTGCAAAAGTTCGTGCCACGAAGTCGCGTCGGATTTTTTCGCAACGAACGCATCCGATCCACCCCATTGGACCCTAAACTGACATTTTGGTGCGTTTTGTACTATTTGGGTGCATTCGGGACTGTTTGGTTGCCTTACAAAACTCGGTGCAAAACAGGCCGAACTAGTTCAAAAGTTCGTGCCACGAAGTCGCGTCAGAATTTTTCACAACGAACGGAGCAGATCCACCCCATTGGACCCTAAACTGATGTTTTGGTGCGTTTCGTACTATTTGGGTGCATTCGGGACCGTTTGGTTGCCTTACGAAACTTGGGGCAAAACGGGCCAAACAAGTGCAAAAGTTCTTGCCACGAAGTCGCGTTGAAACTTTTCACAACGAATGCTCCTGATCCACCCTAATGGACACTAAACTGACGTTTTGGTGCATTTCATACTATTTGGGTGCATTCGGGACCGTTTGGTTGCCCTACGAAACTCGGTGCAAAACGGGCCGAACTAGTGCAAAAGTTCGTGCCACGAAGTCGTGTCGGAATTTTTCGCAACGAACGCACCCGATCCATGCCATTGGAACCTAAACTCACATTTTGGAGCATTCCATACTGTTTGGGTGCAAGCGGGACCGTTTGGTTGCCCTACGAAACTCGGTGCAAAACGGGCCGAACTAGTGCAAAAGTTCGTGCCACGAAGTCGTGTCGGAATTTTTCGCAACGAACGCACCCGATCCATGCCATTGAACCCTAAACTCACATTTTAGAGCATTCCATACTGTTTGGGTGCATGCGGGACCGTTTGGTTGCCCTACGAAACTCGATGCAAAACGGCCGAACTAGTGCAAAATTTTGTGCCACGAAGTCGTGTCGGAATTTTTCACAACGAACGCACCTAATCCACCCCATTGGACCCTAAACTGACGTTTTCGTGCGTTTCGTACCCTTTGGGTGCATTCGGGACCGTTTGGTTGCCCTACGAAACTCGGTGCAAAACGGGCCGAACTAGTGCAAAAGTTCGTGCCATGAAGTCGCGTCGGATTTTTTCGCAACGGACGCATCCGATCCACCCCATTGGACCCTAAACTGACATTTTGGTGCGTTTTGTACTATTTGGGTGCATTCGGGACTATTTGGTTGCCTTACAAAACCCGGTGCAAAACAGGCCGAACTAGTTCAAAAGTTCGTGCCACGAAGTCACGTCAGAATTTTTCGCAACGAACGGAGCAGATCCACAGCATTGGACCCTAAACTGATGTTTTGGTGCGTTTCGTACTATTTGGGTGCATTCGGGACCGTTTGGTTGCCTTACGAAACTTGGGGCAAAACGGGCCGAACAAGTGCAAAAGTTCGTGCCACGAAGTCGCGTTGAAACTTTTCACAACGAATTCTCCTGATCCACCCTAATGGACACTAAACTGACGTTTTGGTGCATTTCATACTATTTGGGTGCATTCGGGACCGTTTCGTTGCCCTACGAAACTCGGTGCAAAACGGGCCAACTAGTGCAAAAGTTCGTGCCACGAAGTCGTGTCGGAATTTTTCGCAACGAACGCACCCGATCCATGCCATTGGACCCTAAACTCACATTTTGGAGCATTCCATACTGTTTCGGTGCATGCGGGACCGTTTGGTTGCCCTACGAAACTCGGTGCAAAACGGGCCGAACTAGTGCAAAAGTTCGTGCCACGAAGTCGTGTCGGAATTTTTCGCAACGAACGCACCCGATCCATGCCATTGGACCCTAAACTCACATTTTAGAGCATTCCATACTGTTTGGGTGCATGCTGGACCGTTCGGTTGCCCTACGAAACTCGGTGCAAAACGGCCGAACTAGTGCAAAATTTCGTGCCACGAAGTCGTGTCGGAATTTTTCACAACGAACGCACCTGATCCACCCCATTGGACCCTAAACTGACGTTTTCGTGCGTTTCGTACCCTTTGGGTGCATTCGGGACTGTTTGGTTGCCCTACGAAACTCGGTGCAAAACAGGCCGAACTAGTGCAAAAGTTCGTGCCACGAAGTCGCGTCGAATTTTTTCGCAACGAACGCATCCGATCCACCCCATTGGACCCTAAACTGACATTTTGGTGGCTTTTGTACTATTTGGGTGCATTCGGGACCGTTTGGTTGCCTTACAAAACTCGGTGCAAAACGGGCCGAACTAGTGCAAAAGTTCGTGCCACGAAGTCGCGTCGGATTTTTTCGCAACGAACGCATTCGATCCACCCCATTGGACCCTAAACTGACATTTTGGTGCGTTTCGTACTATTTGGGTGCATTCGGGACCGTTTGGTTGCCTTACAAGACTCGGTGCAAAACGGGCCGAACTAGTGCAAAAGTTCGTGCCACGGAGTCGCGTCAGAATTTTTCTCAACGAACGGAGCAGATCCACCCCATTGGATCCTAAACTGATGTTTTGGTGCGTTTCGTACTATTTGGGTGCATTCGGGACCGTTTGGTTGCCTTACGAAACTCGGGGCAAAACGGGGCGAACAAGTGCAAAAGTTCGTGCCACGAAGTCGCGTTGAAACTTTTCACAACGAATTCTCCTGATCCACCCTAATGGACACTAAACTGACGTTTTGGTGCATTTCATACTATTTGGGTGCATTCGGGACCGTTTGGTTGCCCTACGGAACTCGGTGCAAAACGGGCCGAACTAGTGCAAAAGTTCGTGCCACGATGTCGCGTCGGAATTTTTCGCAACAAACGCACCCGATCCAAGCCATTGGACCCTAAACTAATGTTTTGGTGCGTTTGGTACTATTTGGGTGCATCAGGACCGTTTGGCTGCCTTACGAAACTCGGAACAAAACGAGCCGAACTAGTGAAACAGTTCGTGCCACGAAGTCGCGTCGAAATTTTTCACAACGAACGCACCTGATCCACCCCATTGGACACTAAACTGACATTTTGGTGCATTTCGTACTATTTGGGTGCATTCAGGACCGTTTGGTAGCCCTACGAAACTCGGTGCAAAACGGGCCGAACTAGTGCAAAAGTTCGTGCCACGAAGTTGCGTCGGATTTTTTCGCAACGAACGCATCCGATCCACCCCATTGGACCCTAAACTGACATTTTGGTGCGTTTTGTACTATTTGGGTGCATTCGGGACTGTTTGGTTGCCTTACAAAACTCGGTGCAAAACAGGCCGAACTAGTTCAAAAGTTCGTGCCACGAAGTCGCGTCAGAATTTTTCACAACGAACGGAGCAGATCCACCCCATTGGACCCTAAACTGATGTTTTGGTGCGTTTCGTACTATTTGGGTGCATTCGGGACCGTTTGGTTGCCTTACGAAACTTGGGGCAAAACGGGCCAAACAAGTGCAAAAGTTCGTGCCACGAAGTCGCGTTGAAACTTTTCACAACGAATGCTCCTGATCCACCCTAATGGACACTAAACTGACGTTTTGGTGCATTTCATACTATGTGGGTGCATTCGGGACTGTTTGGTTGCCCTACGAAACTCGGTGCAAAACGGGCCGAACTAGTGCAAAAGTTCATGCCACGGAGTCGCGTCAGAATTTTTCTCAACGAACGGAGCAGATCCACCCCATTGGATCCTAAACTGATGTTTTGGTGCGTTTCGTACTATTTGGGTGCATTCGGGACCGTTTGGTTGCCTTACGAAACTCGGGGCAAAACGGGGCGAACAAGTGCAAAAGTTCGTGCCACGAAGTCGCGTTGAAACTTTTCACAACGAATTCTCCTGATCCACCCTAATGGACACTAAACTGACGTTTTGGTGCATTTCATACTATTTGGGTGCATTCGGGACCGTTTGGTTGCCCTACGGAACTCGGTGCAAAACGGGCCGAACTAGTGCAAAAGTTCGTGCCACGATGTCGCGTCGGAATTTTTCGCAACAAACGCACCCGATCCAAGCCATTGGACCCTAAACTAATGTTTTGGTGCGTTTGGTACTATTTGGGTGCATCAGGACCGTTTGGCTGCCTTACGAAACTCGGAACAAAACGAGCCGAACTAGTGAAACAGTTCGTGCCACGAAGTCGCGTCGAAATTTTTCACAACGAATGCACCTGATCCACCCCATTGGACACTAAACTGACATTTTGGTGCATTTCGTACTATTTGGGTGCATTCAGGACCGTTTGGTAGCCCTACGAAACTCGGTGCAAAACGGGCCGAACTAGTGCAAAAGTTCGTGCCACGAAGTTGCGTCGGATTTTTTCGCAACGAACGCATCCGATCCACCCCATTGGACCCTAAACTGACATTTTGGTGCGTTTTGTACTATTTGGGTGCATTCGGGACTGTTTGGTTGCCTTACAAAACTCGGTGCAAAACAGGCCGAACTAGTTCAAAAGTTCGTGCCACGAAGTCGCGTCAGAATTTTTCACAACGAACGGAGCAGATCCACCCCATTGGACCCTAAACTGATGTTTTGGTGCGTTTCGTACTATTTGGGTGCATTCGGGACCGTTTGGTTGCCTTACGAAACTTGGGGCAAAACGGGCCAAACAAGTGCAAAAGTTCGTGCCACGAAGTCGCGTTGAAACTTTTCACAACGAATGCTCCTGATCCACCCTAATGGACACTAAACTGACGTTTTGGTGCATTTCATACTATGTGGGTGCATTCGGGACTGTTTGGTTGCCCTACGAAACTCGGTGCAAAACGGGCCGAACTAGTGCAAAAGTTCATGCCACGAAGTCGTGTCGGAATTTTTCGCAACGAACGCACCCGATCCATGCCATTGGACCCTAAACTCACATTTTGGAGCATTCCATACTGTTTGGGTGCATGCGGGACCGTTTGGTTGCCCTACGAAACTCGGTGCAAAACGGGCCGAACTAGTGCAAAAGTTCGTGCCACGAAGTCGTGTCGGAATTTTTCGCAACGAACGCACCCGATCCATGCCATTGGACCCTAAACTCACATTTTGGAGCATTCCATACTGTTTCGGTGCATGCGGGACCGTTTGGTTGCCCTACGAAACTCGGTGCAAAACGGGCCGAACTAGTGCAAAAGTTCGTGCCACGAAGTCGTGTCGGAATTTTTCGCAACGAACACACCCGATCCATGCCATTGGACCCTAAACTCACATTTTTGAGCATTCCATACTGTTTGGGTGCATGCGGGACCGTTTGGTTGCCCTATGAAACTCGATGCAAAACGGCCGAACTAGTGCAAAATTTTGTGCCACGAAGTCGTGTCGGAATTTTTCACAACGAACGCACCTGATCCACCCCATTGGACCCTAAACTAACGTTTTCGTGCGTTTAATACCCTTTGGGTGCATTCGGGACCGTTTGGTTGCCCTACGAAACTCGGTGCAAAACGGGCCAAACTAGTGCAAAAGTTCGTGCCACGAAGTCGCGTCGGATTTTTTCGCAACGAACGCATCCGATCCACCCCATTGGACCCTAAACTGACATTTTGGTGCGTTTTGTACTATTTGGGTGCATTCGGGACTGTTTGGTTGCCTTACAAAACTCGGTGCAAAACAGGCCGAACTAGTTCAAAAGTTCGTGCCACGAAGTCGCTTCAGAATTTTTCGCAACGAACAGAGCAGATCCACCCCATTGGACCCTAAACTGATGTTTTGGTGCGTTTCGTACTATTTGGGTGCATTCGGGACCGTTTGGTTGCCCTACGAAACTCGGTGCAAAACGGGCCGAACTAGTGCAAAAGTTCGTGCCACGAAGTCGTGTCGGAATTTTTCGCAACGAACGCACCCGATCCATGCCATTGGACCCTAAACTCACATTTTGGAGCATTCCATACTGTTTGGGTGCATGTGGGACCGTTTGGTTGCCCTACGAAACTCGGTGCAAAACTGGCCGAACTAGTGCAAAAGTTCGTGCCACGAAGTCGTGTCGGAATTTTTCGCAACGAACGCACCCGATCCATGCCATTGGACCCTAAACTCACATTTTGGAGCATTCCATACTGTTTGGGTGCATGCGGGACCGTTTGGTTGCCCTACGAAACTCGGTGCAAAACGGGCCGAACTAGTGCAAAAGTTCGTGCCACGAAGTCGTGTCGGCATTTTTCGCAACGAACGCACCCGATCCATGCCATTGGACCCTAAACTAACATTTTAGAGCATTCCATACTGTTTGGGTGCATGCGGGACCGTTTGGTTGCCCTACGAAACTCGGTGCAAAACGGCCGAACTAGTGCAAAATTTCGTGCCACGAAGTCGTGTCGGAATTTTTCGCAACAAACGCACCCGATCCAAGCCATTGGACCCTAAACTAATGTTTTGGTGCGTTTGGTACTATTTGGGTGCATCAGGACCGTTTGGCTGCCTTACGAAACTCGGAACAAAACGAGCCGAACTAGTGAAACAGTTCGTGCCACGAAGTCGCGTCGAAATTTTTCACAACGAACGCACCTGATCCACCCCATTGGACACTAAACTGACATTTTGGTGCATTTCGTACTATTTGGGTGCATTCAGGACCGTTTGGTAGCCCTACGAAACTCGGTGCAAAACGGGCCGAACTAGTGCAAAAGTTCGTGCCACGAAGTCGCGTCGGATTTTTTCGCAACGAACGCATCCGATCCACCCCATTGGACCCTAAACTGACATTTTGGTGCGTTTTGTACTATTTGGGTGCATTCGGGACCGTTTGGTTGCCTTACAAAACTCGGTGCAAAACGGGCTGAACTAGTGCAAAAGTTCGTGCCACGAAGTCGCGTCGGATTTTTTCGCAACGAACGCATCCGATCCACCCCATTGGACCCTAAACTGACATTTTGGTGCGTTTCGTACTATTTGGGTGCATTCGGGACCGTTTGGTTGCCTTACAAGACTCGGTGCAAAACGGGCCGAACAAGTGCAAAAGTTCGTGCCACGGAGTCGCGTCAGAATTTTTCGCAACGAACGGAGCAGATCCGCCCCATTGGACCCTAAACTGATGTTTTGGTGCGTTTCGTACTATTTGGGTGCATTCGGGACCGTTTGGTTGCCTTACGAAACTCGGGGCAAAACGGGCCGAACAAGTGCAAAAGTTCGTGCCACGAAGTCGCGTTGAAACTTTTCACAACGAATTCTCCTGATCCACCCTAATGGACACTAACTTGACGTTTTGGTGCATTTCATACTATTTGGGTGCATTCGGGACCGTTTGGTTGCCCTACGGAACTCGGTGCAAAACGGGCCGAACTAGTGCAAAAGTTCGTGCCACGAAGTCGCGTTGGAATTTTTCGCAACAAACGCACCCGATCCACGCCATTGGACCCTAAACTAATGTTTTGGTGCGTTTGGTACTATTTGGGTGCATCAGGACCGTTTGGCTGCCTTACGAAACTCGGTACAAAACGAGCCGAACTAGTGAAACAGTTCGTGCCACGAAGTCGCGTTGAAATTTTTCTCAACGAACGCACCTGATCCACCCCATTGGACCCTAAACTGACATTTTGGTGCGTTTTGTACTATTTGGGTGCATTCGGGACTGTTTGGTTGCCTTACAAAACTCGGTGCAAAACGGGCCGAACTAGTTCAAAAGTTCGTGCCACGAAGTCGCGTCAGAATTTTTCGCAAAGAACGGAGCAAATCCACCCCATTGGACCCTAAACTGATGTTTTGGTGCGTTTCGTACTAATTGGGTGCATTCGGGACCGTTTGGTTGCCTTACGAAACTTGGGGCAAAACGGGCCGAACAAGTGCAATGTTCGTGCCACGAAGTCGCGTTGAAACTTTTCACAACGAATGCTCCTGATCCACCCTAATGGACACTAAACTGACGTTTTGGTGCATTTCATACTATTTGGGTGCATTCGGGACCGTTTCGTTGCCCTACGAAACTCGGTGCAAAACGGGCCAACTAGTGCAAAAGTTCGTGCCACGAAGTCGTGTCGGAATTTTTCGCAACGAACGCACCCGATCCATGCCATTGGACCCTAAACTCACATTTTGGAGCATTCCATACTGTTTCGGTGCATGCGGGACCGTTTGGTTGCCCTACGAAACTCGGTGCAAAACGGGCCGAACTAGTGCAAAAGTTCGTGCCACGAAGTCGTGTCGGAATTTTTCGCAACGAACGCACCCGATCCATGCCATTGGACCCTAAACTCACATTTTTGAGCATTCCATACTGTTAGGGTGCATGCGGGACCGTTTGGTTGCCCTATGAAACTCGATGCAAAACGGCCGAACTAGTGCAAAATTTTGTGCCACGAAGTCGTGTCGGAATTTTTCACAACGAACGCACCTGATCCACCCCATTGGACCCTAAACTGACGTTTTTGTGCGTTTAATACCCTTTGGGTGCATTCGGGACCGTTTGGTTGCCCTACGAAACTCGGTGCAAAACGGGCCGAACTAGTGCAAAAGTTCGTGCCACGAAGTCGCGTCGGATTTTTTCGCAACGAACGCATCCGATCCACCCCATTGGACCCTAAACGGACATTTTGGTGCGTTTTGTACTATTTGGGTGCATTCGGGACTGTTTGGTTGCCTTACAAAACTCGGTGCAAAACGGGCCGAACTAGTTCAAAAGTTCGTGCCACGAAGTCGCGTAAGAATTTTTCGCAACGAACGGAGCAGATCCACCCCATTGGACCCTAAACTGATGTTTTGGTGCGTTTCGTACTATTTGGGTGCATTCGGGACCGTTTGGTTGCCTTACGAAACTTGGGGCAAAACGGGCCGAACAAGTGCAAAGTTCGTGCCACGAAGTCGCGTTGAAACTTTTCACAACGAATGCTCCTGATCCACCCTAATGGAAACTAAACTGACGTTTTGGTGCATTTCATACTATTTGGGTGCATTCGGGACCGTTTGGTTGCCCTACGAAACTCGGTGCAAAACGGGCCGAACTAGTGCAAAAGTTCGTGCCACGAAGTCGTGTCGGAATTTTTCGCAACGAACACACCCGATCCATGCCATTGGACCCTAAACACACATTTTGGAGCATTCCATACTGTTTGGGTGCATGCGGGACCGTTTGGTTGCCCTACGAAACTCGGTGCAAAACGGGCCGAACTAGTGCAAAAGTTCGTGCCACGAAGTCGTGTCGGAATTTTTCGCAACGAACGCACCCGATCCATGCCATTGGACCCTAAACTCACATTTTAGAGCATTCCATACTGTTTGGGTGCATGCTGGACCGTTCGGTTGCCCTACGAAACTCGGTGCAAAACGGCCGAACTAGTGCAAAATTTCGTGCCACGAAGTCGTGTCGGAATTTTTCACAACGAACGCACCTGATCCACCCCATTGGACCCTAAACTGACGTTTTCGTGCGTTTCGTACCCTTTGGGTGCATTCGGGACTGTTTGGTTGCCCTACGAAACTCGGTGCAAAACAGGCCGAACTAGTGCAAAAGTTCGTGCCACGAAGTCGCGTCGAATTTTTTCGCAACGAACGCATCCGATCCACCCCATTGGACCCTAAACTGACATTTTGGTGGCTTTTGTACTATTTGGGTGCATTCGGGACCGTTTGGTTGCCTTACAAAACTCGGTGCAAAACGGGCCGAACTAGTGCAAAAGTTCGTGCCACGAAGTCGCGTCGGATTTTTTCGCAACGAACGCATTCGATCCACCCCATTGGACCCTAAACTGACATTTTGGTGCGTTTCGTACTATTTGGGTGCATTCGGGACCGTTTGGTTGCCTTACAAGACTCGGTGCAAAACGGGCCGAACTAGTGCAAAAGTTCGTGCCACGGAGTCGCGTCAGAATTTTTCTCAACGAACGGAGCAGATCCACCCCATTGGATCCTAAACTGATGTTTTGGTGCGTTTCGTACTATTTGGGTGCATTCGGGACCGTTTGGTTGCCTTACGAAACTCGGGGCAAAACGGGGCGAACAAGTGCAAAAGTTCGTGCCACGAAGTCGCGTTGAAACTTTTCACAACGAATTCTCCTGATCCACCCTAATGGACACTAAACTGACGTTTTGGTGCATTTCATACTATTTGGGTGCATTCGGGACCGTTTGGTTGCCCTACGGAACTCGGTGCAAAACGGGCCGAACTAGTGCAAAAGTTCGTGCCACGATGTCGCGTCGGAATTTTTCGCAACAAACGCACCCGATCCAAGCCATTGGACCCTAAACTAATGTTTTGGTGCGTTTGGTACTATTTGGGTGCATCAGGACCGTTTGGCTGCCTTACGAAACTCGGAACAAAACGAGCCGAACTAGTGAAACAGTTCGTGCCACGAAGTCGCGTCGAAATTTTTCACAACGAACGCACCTGATCCACCCCATTGGACACTAAACTGACATTTTGGTGCATTTCGTACTATTTGGGTGCATTCAGGACCGTTTGGTAGCCCTACGAAACTCGGTGCAAAACGGGCCGAACTAGTGCAAAAGTTCGTGCCACGAAGTCGCGTCGGATTTTTTCGCAACGAACGCATCCGATCCACCCCATTGGACCCTAAACTGACATTTTGGTGCGTTTTGTACTATTTGGGTGCATTCGGGACTGTTTGGTTGCCTTACAAAACTCGGTGCAAAACAGGCCGAACTAGTTCAAAAGTTCGTGCCACGAAGTCGCGTCAGAATTTTTCACAACGAACGGAGCAGATCCACCCCATTGGACCCTAAACTGATGTTTTGGTGCGTTTCGTACTATTTGGGTGCATTCGGGACCGTTTGGTTGCCTTACGAAACTTGGGGCAAAACGGGCCAAACAAGTGCAAAAGTTCGTGCCACGAAGTCGCGTTGAAACTTTTCACAACGAATGCTCCTGATCCACCCTAATGGACACTAAACTGACGTTTTGGTGCATTTCATACTATGTGGGTGCATTCGGGACTGTTTGGTTGCCCTACGAAACTCGGTGCAAAACGGGCCGAACTAGTGCAAAAGTTCATGCCACGAAGTCGTGTCGGAATTTTTCGCAACGAACGCACCCGATCCATGCCATTGGACCCTAAACTCACATTTTGGAGCATTCCATACTGTTTGGGTGCATGCGGGACCGTTTGGTTGCCCTACGAAACTCGGTGCAAAACGGGCCGAACTAGTGCAAAAGTTCGTGCCACGAAGTCGTGTCGGAATTTTTCGCAACGAACGCACCCGATCCATGCCATTGGACCCTAAACTCACATTTTAGAGCATTCCATACTGTTTGGGTGCATGCGGGACCGTTTGGTTGCCCTACGAAACTCGATGCAAAACGGCCGAACTAGTGCAAAATTTTGTGCCACGAAGTCGTGTCGGAATTTTTCACAACGAACGCACCTAATCCACCCCATTGGACCCTAAACTGACGTTTTCGTGCGTTTCGTACCCTTTGGGTGCATTCGGGACCGTTTGGTTGCCCTACGAAACTCGGTGCAAAACGGGCCGAACTAGTGCAAAAGTTCGTGCCACGAAGTCGCGTCGGATTTTTTCGCAACGAACGCATCCGATCCAGCCCATTGGACCCAAAACAAACAATTTGGTGCGTTTTGTACTATTTGGGTGCATTCGGGACTCTTTGGTTGCCTTACAAAACTCGGTGCAAAATAGGCCGAACTAGTTCAAAAGTTCGTGCCACGAAGTCGCGTCAGAATTTTTCTCAACGAACGGAGCAGGTCCACCCCATTGGACCCTAAACTGATGTTTTGGTGCGTTTCTTACTATTTGGGTGCATTCGGGACCGTTTGGTTGCCTTACGAAACTTGGGGCAAAACGGGCCGAACAAGTGCAAAAGTTCGTGCCACGAAGTCGCGTTGAAACTTTTCACAACGAATGCTCCTGATCCACCCTAATGGACACTAAACTGACGTTTTGGTGCATTTCATACTATTTGGGTGCATTCGGGACCGTTTCGTTGCCCTATGAAACTCGGTGCAAAACGGGCCAACTAGTGCAAAAGTTCGTGCCACGAAGTCGTGTCGGAATTTTTCGCAACGAACGCACCCGATCCATGCCATTGGACCCTAAACTCACATTTTGGAGCATTCCATACTGTTTCGGTGCATGCGGGACCGTTTGGTTGCCCTACGAAACTCGGTGCAAAACGGGCCGAACTAGTGCAAAAGTTCGTGCCACGAAGTCGTGTCGGAATTTTTCGCAACGAACACACCCGATCCATGCCATTGGACCCTAAACTCACATTTTTGAGCATTCCATACTGTTTGGGTGCATGCGGGACCGTTTGGTTGCCCTATGAAACTCGATGCAAAACGGCCGAACTAGTGCAAAATTTTGTGCCACGAAGTCGTGTCGGAATTTTTCACAACGAACGCACCTGATCCACCCCATTGGACCCTAAACTAACGTTTTCGTGCGTTTAATACCCTTTGGGTGCATTCGGGACCGTTTGGTTGCCCTACGAAACTCGGTGCAAAACGGGCCAAACTAGTGCAAAAGTTCGTGCCACGAAGTCGCGTCGGATTTTTTCGCAACGAACGCATCCGATCCACCCCATTGGACCCTAAACTGACATTTTGGTGCGTTTTGTACTATTTGGGTGCATTCGGGACTGTTTGGTTGCCTTACAAAACTCGGTGCAAAACAGGCCGAACTAGTTCAAAAGTTCGTGCCACGAAGTCGCTTCAGAATTTTTCGCAACGAACGGAGCAGATCCACCCCATTGGACCCTAAACTGATGTTTTGGTGCGTTTCGTACTATTTGGGTGCATTCGGGACCGTTTGGTTGCCCTACGAAACTCGGTGCAAAACGGGCCGAACTAGTGCAAAAGTTCGTGCCACGAAGTCGTGTCGGAATTTTTCGCAACGAACGCACCCGATCCATGCCATTGGACCCTAAACTCACATTTTGGAGCATTCCATACTGTTTGGGTGCATGGGGGACCGTTTGGTTGCCCTACGAAACTCGGTGCAAAACTGGCCGAACTAGTGCAAAAGTTCGTGCCACGAAGTCGTGTCGGAATTTTTCGCAACGAACGCACCCGATCCATGCCATTGGACCCTAAACTCACATTTTGGAGCATTCCATACTGTTTGGGTGCATGCGGGACCGTTTGGTTGCCCTACGAAACTCGGTGCAAAACGGGCCGAACTAGTGCAAAAGTTCGTGCCACGAAGTCGTGTCGGCATTTTTCGCAACGAACGCACTCGATCCATGCCATTGGACCCTAAACTAACATTTTAGAGCATTCCATACTGTTTGGGTGCATGCGGGACCGTTTGGTTGCCCTACGAAACTCGGTGCAAAACGGCCGAACTAGTGCAAAATTTCGTGCCACGAAGTCGTGTCGGAATTTTTCACAACGAACGCACCTGATCCACCCCATTGGACCCTAAACTGACGTTTTCGTGCGTTTGGTACCCTTTGGGTGCATTCGGGACCGTTTGGTTGCCCTACGAAACTCGGTGCAAAACGGGCCGAACTAGTGCAAAAGTTCGTGCCACGAAGTCGCGTCGGATTTTTTCGCAACGAACGCATCCGATCCACCCCATTGGACCCTAAACTGACATTTTGGTGCGTTTTGTACTATTTGGGTGCATTCGGGACCGTTTGGTTGCCTTACAAAACTCGGTGCAAAACGGGCTGAACTAGTGCAAAAGTTCGTGCCACGAAGTCGCGTCGGATTTTTTCGCAACGAACGCATCCGATCCACCCCATTGGACCCTAAACTGACATTTTGGTGCGTTTCGTACTATTTGGGTGCATTCGGGACCGTTTGGTTGCCTTACAAGACTCGGTGCAAAACGGGCCGAACAAGTGCAAAAGTTCGTGCCACGGAGTCGCGTCAGAATTTTTCGCAACGAACGGAGCAGATCCACCCCATTGGACCCTAAACTGATGTTTTGGTGCGTTTCGTACTATTTGGGTGCATTCGGGACCGTTTGGTTGCCTTACGAAACTCGGGGCAAAACGGGCCGAACAAGTGCAAAAGTTCGTGCCACGAAGTCGCGTTGAAACTTTTCACAACGAATTCTCCTGATCCACCCTAATGGACACTAAACTGACGTTTTGGTGCATTTCATACTATTTGGGTGCATTCGGGACCGTTTGGTTGCCCTACGGAACTCGGTGCAAAACGGGCCGAACTAGTGCAAAAGTTCGTGCCACGAAGTCGCGTTGGAATTTTTCGCAACAAACGCACCCGATCCACGCCATTGGACCCTAAACTAATGTTTTGGTGCGTTTGGTACTATTTGGGTGCATCAGGACCGTTTGGCTGCCTTACGAAACTCGGTACAAAACGAGCCGAACTAGTGAAACAGTTCGTGCCACGAAGTCGCGTTGAAATTTTTCTCAACGAACGCACCTGATCCACCCCATTGGACCCTAAACTGACATTTTGGTGCGTTTTGTACTATTTGGGTGCATTCGGGACTGTTTGGTTGCCTTACAAAACTCGGTGCAAAACGGGCCGAACTAGTTCAAAAGTTCGTGCCACGAAGTCGCGTCAGAATTTTTCGCAACGAACGGAGCAAATCCACCCCATTGGACCCTAAACTGATGTTTTGGTGCGTTTCGTACTAATTGGGTGCATTCGGGACCGTTTGGTTGCCTTACGAAACTTGGGGCAAAACGGGCCGAACAAGTGCAATGTTCGTGCCACGAAGTCGCGTTGAAACTTTTCACAACGAATGCTCCTGATCCACCCTAATGGACACTAAACTGACGTTTTGGTGCATTTCATACTATTTGGGTGCATTCGGGACCGTTTGGTTGCCCTACGAAACTCGGTGCAATACGGGCCGAACTAGTGCAAAAGTTCGTGCCACGAAGTCGTGTCGGAATTTTTCGCAACGAACGCACCCGATCCATGCCATTGGACCCTAAACTCACATTTTGGAGCATTCCATACTGTTTGGGTGCATGCGGGACCGTTTGGTTGCCCTACGAAACTCGGTGCAAAACGGGCCGAACTAGTGCAAAAGTTCGTGCCACGAAGTCATGTCAGAATTTTTCGCAACGAACGCACCCGATCCATGCCATTGGACCCTAAACTCACATTTTAGAGCATTCCATACTGTTTGGGTGCATGCTGGACCGTTTGGTTGCCCTATGAAACTCGGTGCAAAACGGCCGAACTAGTGCAAAATTTCGTGCCACGAAGTCGTGTCGGAATTTTTCACAACGAACGCACCTGATCCACCCCATTGGACCCTAAACTGACGTTATCGTGCGTTTCGTACCCTTTGGGTGCATTCGGGACCGTTTGGTTGCCCTACGAAACTCGGTGCAAAACGGACCGAACTAGTGCAAAAGTTCGTGCCACGAAGTCGCGTCGAATTTTTTCGTAACGAACGCATCCGATCCACCCCATTGGACCCTAAACTTACATTTTGGTGGCTTTTGTACTATTTGGGTGCATTCGGGGCCGTTTGGTTGCCTTACAAAACTCGGTGCAAAACGGGCCAAACTAGTGCAAAAGTTCGTACCACGAAGTCGCGTCGGATTTTTTTCGCAACAAACGCATCCGATCCACCCCATTGGACCCTAAACTGACATTTTGGTGCGTTTCGTACTATTTGGGTGCATTCGGGACCGTTTGGTTGCCTTACAAGACTCGGTGCAAAACGGGCCGAACTAGTGCAAAAGTTCGAGCCAAGGAGTCGCGTCAGAATTTTTCGCAACGAACGGAGCAGATCCACCCCATTGGACCCTAAACTGATGTTTTGGTGCGTTTCGTACTATTTGGGAGCATTCGGGACCGTTTGGTTGCCTTACGAAACTCGGGGCAAAACGGGCCGAACAAGTGCAAAAGTTCGTGCCACGAAGTCGCGTTGAAACTTTTCACAACGAATTCTCCTGATCCACCCTAATGGACACTAAACTGACGTTTTGGTGCATTTCATACTATTTGGGTGCATTCGGGACCGTTTGGTTGCCCTACGAAACTCGGTGCAAAACGGGCCGAACTAGTGCAAAAGTTCGGGCCACGAAGTCGTGTCAGAATTTTTCGCAACGAACGGAGCAGATCCACCCCATTGAACCCTAAACTAATGTTTTGGTGCGTTTGGTACTATTTGGGTGCATCAGGACCGTTTGGCTGCCTTACGAAACTCGGTACAAAACGAGCCGAACTAGTGAAACAGTTCGTGCCACGAAGTCGCGTCGAAATTTTTCACAACGAACGCACCTGATCCACCCCATTGGACACTAAACTGACATTTTGGTGCATTTCGTACTATTTGGGTGCATTCGGGACCGTTTGGTTGCCCTACGAAACTCGGTGCAAAACGGGCCGAACTAGTGCAAAAGTTCGTGCCACGAAGTCGCGTCGGATTTTTTCGCAACGAACGCATCCGATCCACCCCATTGGACCCTAAACTGACATTTTGGTGCGTTTTGTACTATTTGGGTGCATTCGGGACTGTTTGGTTGCCTTACAAAACTCGGTGCAAAACAGGCCGAACTAGTTCATAAGTTCGTGCCACGAAGTCGCGTCAGAATTTTTCGCAACGAACGGAACAGATCCACCCCATTGGACCCTAAACTAATGTTTTGGTGCGTTTCGTACTATTTGGGTGCATTCGGGACCGTTTGGTTGCCTTACGAAACTTGGGGCAAAACGGGCCAAACAAGTGCAAAAGTTCGTGCCACGAAGTCGCGTTGAAACTTTTCACAACGAATGCTCCTGATCCACCCTAATGGACACTAAACTGACGTTTTGGTGCATTTCATACTATTTGGGTGCATTCGGGACTGTTTGGTTGCCCTACGAAACTCGGTGCAAAACGGGCCGAACTAGTGCAAAAGTTCGTGCCACGAAGTCGTGTCAGAATTTTTCGCAACGAACGGAGCAGATCCACCCCATTGGACCCTAAACTGATGTTTTGGTGCGTTTCGTAGTATTTGGGTGCATTCGGGACCGTTTGGTTGCCTTACGAAACTTGGGGCAAAACGGGCCAAACAAGTGCAAAAGTTCGTGCCACGAAGTCGCGTTGAAACTTTTCACAACGAATTCTCCTGATCCACCCTAATGGACACTAAACTGACGTTTTGGTGCATTTCATACTATTTGGGTGCATTCGGGACCGTTTGGTTGCCCTACGAAACTCGGTGCAAAACGGGCCGAACTAGTGCAAAAGTTCGTGCCACGAAGTCGTGTCGGAATTTTTCGCAACGAACGCACCCGATCCATGCCATTGGACCCTAAACTCACATTTTGGAGCATTCCATACTGTTTGGGTGCATGCGGGACCGTTTGGTTGCCCTACGAAACATGGTGCAAAACGGGCCGAACTAGTGCAAAAGTTCGTGCCACGAAGTCGTGTCGGAATTTTTCGCAACGAACGCACCCGATCCATGCCATTGGACCGTAAACTCACATTTTAGAGCATTCCATACTGTTTGGATGCATGCGGGACCGTTTGGTTGCCCTACGAAACTCGGTGCAAAACGGCCGAACTAGTGCAAAATTTTGTGCCACGAAGTCGTGTCGGAATTTTTCACAACGAACGCACCTGATCCACCCCATTGGACCCTAAACTGACGTTTTCGTGCGTTTCGTACCCTTTGGGTGCATTCGCGACCGTTTGGTTACCCTACGAAACTCGGTGCAAAATGGGCCGAACTAGTGCAAAAGTTCGTGCCACGAAGTCGCGTCGGATTTTTTCGCAACGAACGCATCCGATCCACCCCATTGGACCCTAAACGGACATTTTGGTGCGTTTCGTACTATTTGGGTGCATTCGGGACCGTTTGGTTGCCTTACAAAACTCGGTGCAAAACGGGCCGAACTAGTGCAAAAGTTCGTGCCACGAAGTCGCATCAGAATTTTTCGCAACGAACGGAGCAGATCCACCCCATTGGATCCTAAACTGATGTTTTGTTGCGTTTCGTACTATTTGGGTGCATTCGGGACCGTTTGGTTGCCTTACGAAACTCGGGGCAAAACGGACCAAACAAGTGCAAAAGTTCGTGCCACGAAGTCGCGTTGAAACTTTTCACAACGAACGCTCCTGATCTAACCTATTGGACACTAAATTGACGTTTTGGTGCATTTCATACTATTTGGGTGCATTCGGGACCGTTTGGTTGCCCTACGAAACTCGGTGCAAAACGGGCCGAACTAGTGCAAAAGTTCGTGCCACGAAGTCGTGTCGGAATTTTTCGCAACGAACGCACCCGATCCACCCCATTGGACACTAAACTCACATTTTGGAGCATTCCAAACTGTTTGGGTGCATGCGGGACCGTTTGGTTGCCCTACGAAACATGGTGCAAGACGGCCGAACTAGTGCAAAATTCCGTGCCACGAAGTCGTGTCGGAATTTTTCACAACGAACGCACCAGATCCACGCCATTGGACCCTAAACTAACGTTTTCGTGCGTTTCGTACCCTTTGGGTGCATTCGGGACCGTTTGGTTGCCTTACGAAACTCGGTGCAAAACGGGCCAAACTAGTGCAAAAGTTCGTGCCACGAAGTCACGTCGAAATTATTCGCAACGAACGCACCCGATCCACCCCATTGGACCATAAACTAACGTTTTGGTGTGTTTAGTACTATTTGGGTGCATTCAGGACCGTTTGGTTGCCTTACGAAACTCGGTGCAAAATGGGCCGAACTAGTGGAAAAGTTCGTGTCACGAAGTCACGTCGAAATTTTTCACAACGAACGCACATGATCCACCCCATTGGACACTAAACTGAGGTTTTGGTGCATTTCATACTATTTGGGTGCATTCGGGACCGTTTGGTTGCCCTACGGAACTCGGTGCAAAACAGGCCGAACTAGTGCAAAAGTTCGTGCCACGAAGTCGCGTTGGAATTTTTCGCAACAAACGCACCCGATCCACGCCATTGGACCCTAAACTAATGTTTTGGTGCGTTTGGTACTATTTGGGTGCATCAGGACCGTTTGGCTTCCTTACGAAACTCGGTACAAATCGAGCCGAGCTAGTGAAACAGTTCGTGCCACGAAGTCGCGTCGAAATTTTTTAAAACGAACGCACTTGATCCACCCCATTGGACCCTAAACTGACGTTTTCGTGCGTTTCGTACCCTTTGGGTGCATCCGGGACTGTTTGGTTGCCCTACGAAACTCGGTGCAAAACGGGCCGAACTAGTGCAAAAGTTCGTGCCACGAAGTCACGTCGGATTTTTTCGTAACGAATGCATCCGATGCACCCCATTGGACCCTAAACTGACATTTTGGTGCGTTTCGTACTATTTGGGTGCATTCGGGACCGTTTGGTTGCCTTACAAAACTCGGGGCAAAACGGGCCGAACTAGTGCAAAAGTTCGTGCCACGAAGTCGCGTCAGAATTTTTCACAACGAACGGAGCAGATCCACCCCGTTGGACCCTAAACTGATGTTTTGGTGCGTTTCGTACTATTTGGGTGCATTCGGGACCGTTTGGTTGCCTCACGAAACTTGGGGCAAAACGGGCCGAACAAGTGCAAAAGTTCGTGCCACGAAGTCGCGTTGAAACTTTTCACAACGAACGCTCCTGATCCACCCTATTGGACACTAAACTGACGTTTTGGTGCATTTCATACTATTTGGGTGCATTCGAGACCGTTTGGTTGCCCTACGAAACTCGGTGCAAAACGGGCCGAACTAGTGCAAAAGTTCGTGCCGCGAAGTCGTGTCGGAATTTTTTGCAACGAACGCACCATATCCATGCCATTGGACCCTAAACTCACATTTTGGAGCATTCCATACTGATTGGGTGCATGCGGGACCGTTTGGTTGCCCTACGAAACTCGATGCAAAACGGCCGAACTAGTGCAAAATTTCGTGCCACGAAGTCGTGTCGGAATTTTTCACAACGAACGCACCTGATTCATCCCATTGGACCCTAAACTGACGTTTTCGTGTGTTTCGTACCGTTTGGGTGCATTCGGGACCGTTTGGTTGCCTTACAAAACTCGGTGCAAAACGGGCCGCACTAGTGCAAAAGTTCGTGCCACGAAGTCGGGTCATAATTTTTCGCTACGAACGCACCCGATCCTCTGCATTGGACCCTAAACTGACATTTTGGTGCATTTCGTACTATTTGGGTGCATCCGGGACCATTTGGTTGCCTTACGAAACTCTGTGCAAAACGGGCCAAACGAGTGCAAAAGTTCGTGCCACGAAGTCGCGTCGAAATTATTCGCAACGAATGCACCCGATCCACCCCATTGGACCCTAAACTGACGTTTTGGTGTGTTTAGTACTATTTGGGTGCATTCAGGACCGTTTGGTTGCCTTACGAAACTCGGTGCAAAATGGGCCGAACTAGTGGAAAAGTTCGTGTCACGAAGTCAGGTCGTAATTTTTCACAACGAACGCACATGATCCACCCCATTGGACACTAAACTGAAATTTTGGTGCATTTCATACTATTTGGGTGCATTCGGGACCGTTTGGTTGCCCTACGAAACTCGGTGCAAAATGGGCCGAACTAGTGCAAAAGTTCGTGCCACGAAGTCGCATTGGAATTTTTCGCAACAAACGCACCCGATCCACGCCATTGGACCCTAAACTAATGTTTTGGTGCGTTTGGTACTATTTGGGTGCATCAGGACCGTTTGGCTGCCTTACGAAACTCGGTACAAAACGAGCCGAACTAGTGAAACAGTTCGTACCACGAAGTCGCGTCGAAATTTTTTAAAACGAACGCACCTGATCCACCCCATTGGACCCTAAACTGATGTTTTCATGCGTTTCGTACCCTTTGGGTGCATTCGGGACCGTTTGGTTGCCCTACGAAACTCGGTGCAAAACGGGCCGAACTAGTGCAAAAGTTCGAGCCACGATGTCGCGTCGGATTTTTTCGTAACGAATGCATCCGATCCACCCCATTGGAGCCTAAACTGACATTTTGGTGCGTTTCGTACTATTTGGGTGCATTCGGGACCGTTTGGTTGCCTTACAAAACTCGGTGCAAAACGGGCCGAACTAGTGCAAAAGTTCGTGCCACAAAGTCGCGTCAGAATTTTTCGCAACGAACGGAGCAGATCCACCCCATTGGACCCTAAACTGATGTTTTGGTGCGTTTCGTACTATTTGGGTGCATTCGGGACCGTTTGGTTGCCTTATGAAACTTGGGGCAAAACGGGCCGAACAAGTGCAAAAGTTCGTGCCACGAAGTCGCGTTGAAACTTTTCACAACGAACGCTCCTGATCCATCCTATTGGACACTAAAGTGACGTTTTGGTGCATTTCATACTATTTGGGTGCATTCGGGACCGTTTGGTTGCCCTATGAAACTCGGTGCAAAACGGGCCGAACTAGTGCAAATGTTCGTGCCACGAAGTCGTGTCGGAATTTTTCGCAACGAACGCACCCGATCCATGCCATTGGACCCTAAACTCACATTTTGGAGCATTCCATACTGTTTGGGTGCGTGCGGGACCATTTGGTTGCCCTACGAAACTCGATGCAAAACGGCCGAACTAGTGCAAAATTTCGTGCCACGAAGTCGTGTCGGAATTTTTCACAACGAACGCACCTGATGCATCCCATTGGACCCTAAACTGACGTTTTCGTGCGTTTCGTACCCATTGGGTGCATTCGGGACCGTTTGGTTGCCTTACGAAACTCGGTGCAAAACGGGCCGCACTAGTGCAAAAGTTCGTGCCACGAAGTCGGGTCAGAATTTTTGGCTACGAACGCACCCGATCCTCTCCATTGGACCCTAAACTGACATTTTGGTGCATTTCGTACTATTTGGGTGCATCCAGGACCATTTGGTTGCCTTACGAAACTCAGTGCAAAACGGGCCAAACTAGTGCAAGAGTCCGTGCCACGAAGTCGCGTCGAAATTATTCGCAACGAGCGCACCCGATCCACCCCATTGGACCCTAAACTGATGTTTTCGTGCGTTTCGTACCCTTTGGGTGCATTCGGGACCGTTTGGTTGCCCTACGAAACTCGGTGCAAAACAGGCCGAACTAGTGCAAAAGTTCGAGCCACGAAGTCGCGTCGGATTTTTTCGTAACGAATGCATCCGATCCACCCCATTGGAGCTTAAACTGACATTTTGGTGCGTTTCGTACTATTTGGGTGCATTCGGGACCATTTGGTTGCCTTACAAAACTCGGTGCAAAACAGGCCGAACTAGTGCAAAAGTTCGTGCCACGAAGTCGCGTCAGAATTTTTCGCAACGAACGGAGCAGATCCACCCCATTGGACGCTAAACTGATGTTTTGGTGCGTTTCGTACTATTTGGGTGCATTCGGGACCGTTTGGCTGCCTTATGAAACTTGGGGCAAAACGGGCCGAACAAGTGCAAAAGTTCGTGCCACGAAGTCGCGTTGAAACTTTTCACAACGAACGCTCTTGATCCACCCTATTGGACACTAAACTGACGTTTTGGTGCATTTCATACTATTTGGGTGCATTCGGGACCGTTTGGTTGCCCTATGAAACTCGGTGCAAAACGGGCCGAACTAGTGCAAAAGTTCGTGCCACGAAGTCGTGTCGGAATTTTTCGCAACGAACGCACCCGATCCATGCCATTGGACCCTAAACTCACATTTTGGAGCATTCCATACTGTTTGGGTGCATGCGGGACCGTTTGGTTGCCCTACGAAACTCGGTGCAAAACGGGCCGAACTAGTGCAAAAGTTCGTGCCACGAAGTCGTGTCGGCATTTTTCGCAACGAACGCACCCGATCCATGCCATTGGACCCTAAACTCACATTTAAGAGCATTCCATACTGTTTGGGTGCATGCGGGACCGTTTGGGTGCCCTACGAAACTCGGTGCAAAACGGCCGAACTAGTGCAAAATTTCGTGGCACGAAGTCGTGTCGAAATTTTTCACAACGAACGCACCTGATCCACCCCATTGGACCCTAAACTGACGTTTTCGTGCGTTTCGTACCCTTTGGGTGCATTCGGGACCGTTTGGTTGCCTTACAAAACTCGGTGCAAAACGGGCCGAACTAGTGCAAAAGTTCGTGCCACGAAGTCGCATCAGAATTTTTCGCAACGAACGGAGCAGATCCACCCCATTGGATCCTAAACTGATGTTTTGGTGCGTTTCGTACTATTTGGGTGCATTCGGGACCGTTTGGTTGCCTCACGAAACTCGGTGCAAAACGGACCGAACAAGTGCAAAAGTTCGTGCCACGAAGTCGCGTTGAAACTTTTCACAACGAACGCTCCTGATCTACCCTATTGGACACTAAACTGACATTTTGGTGCATTTCATACTATTTGGGTGCATTCGGGACCGTTTGATTGCCCTACGAAACTCGGTGCAAAACGGGCCGAACTAGTGCAAAAGTTCGTGCCACGAAGTCGTGTCGGAATTTTTCGCAACGAACGCACCCGATCCACCCCATTGGACACTAAACTCACATTTTGGAGCATTCCAAACTGTTTGGGTGCATGCGGGACCGTTTGGTTGCCCTACGAAACTCGGTGCAAAACGGCCGAACTAGTGCAAAATTTCGTGGCACGAAGTCGTGTCGAAATTTTTCACAACGAACGCACCTGATCCACCCCATTGGACCCTAAACTGACGTTTTCGTGCGTTTCGTACCCTTTGGGTGCATTCGGGACCGTTTGGTTGCCTTACAAAACTCGGTGCAAAACGGGCCGAACTAGTGTAAAAGTTCGTGCCACGAAGTCACGTCGAAATTATTCGCAAGGAACGCACCCGATCCACCCCATTGGACCCTAAACTAACGTTTTGGTGTGTTTAGTACTATTTGGGTGCATTTAGGACCGTTTGGTTGCCTTACGAAACTCGGTGCAAAATGGGCCGAACTAGTGGAAAAGTTCGTGTCACGAAGTCACGTCGAAATTTTTCACAACGAACGCACATGATCCACCCCATTGGACACTAAACTGAGGTTTTGGTGCATTTCATACTATTTGGGTGCATTCGGGACCGTTTGGTTGCCCTACGGAACTCGGTGCAAAACGGGCCGAACTAGTGCAAAAGTTCGTGCCACGAAGTCGCGTTGGAATTTTTCGCAACAAACGCACCCGATCCACGCCATTGGACCCTAAACTAATGTTTTGGTGCGTTTGGTACTATTTGGGTGCATCAGGACCGTTTGGCTTCCTTACGAAACTCGGTACAAATCGAGCCGAACTAGTGAAACAGTTCGTGCCACGAAGTCGCGTAGAAATTTTTTAAAACGAACGCACTTGATCCACCCCATTGGACCCTAAACTGACGTTTTCGTGCGTTTCGTACCCTTTGGGTGCATCCGGGACTGTTTGGTTGCCTCACGAAACTTGGGGCAAAACGGGCCGAACAAGTGCAAAAGTTCGTGCCACGAAGTCGCGTTGAAACTTTTCACAACGAACGCTCCTGATCCACCCTATTGGACACTAAACTGACGTTTTGGTGCATTTCATACTATTTGGGTGCATTCGAGACCGTTTGGTTGCCCTACGAAACTCGGTGCAAAACGGGCCGAACTAGTGCAAAAGTTCGTGCCACAAAGTCGTGTCGGAATTTTTTGCAACGAACGCACCATATCCATGCCATTGGACCCTAAACTCACATTTTGGAGCATTCCATACTGATTGGGTGCATGCGGGACCGTTTGGTTGCCCTACGAAACTCGATGCAAAACGGCCGAACTAATGCAAAATTTCGTGCCACGAAGTCGTGTCGGAATTTTTCACAACGAACGCACCTGATTCATCCCTTTGGACCCTAAACTGACGTTTTCGTGTGTTTCGTACCGTTTGGGTGCATTCGGGACCGTTTGGTTGCCTTACAAAACTCGGTGCAAAACGGGCCGCACTAGTGCAAAAGTTCGTGCCACGAAGTCGGGCCATAATTTTTCGCTACGAACGCACCCGATCCTCTCCATTGGACCCTAAACTGACATTTTGGTGCATTTCGTACTATTTGGGTGCATCCGGGACCATTTGGTTGCCTTACGAAACTCTGTGCAAAACGGGCCAAACTAGTGCAAAAGTTCGTGCCACGAAGTCGCGTCGAAATTATTCGCAACGAATGCACCCGATCCACCCCATTGGACCCTAAACTGACGTTTTGGTGTGTTTAGTACTATTTGGGTGCATTCAGGACCGTTTGGTTGCCTTACGAAACTCGGTGCAAAATGGGCCGAACTAGTGGAAAAGTTCGTGTCACGAAGTCACGTCGAAATTTTTCACAACGAACGCACATGATCCACCCCATTGGACACTAAACTAAAGTTTTGGTGCATTTCATACTATTTGGGTGCATTCGGGACCGTTTGGTTGCCCTACGAAACTCGGTGCAAAATGGGCCAAACTAGTGCAAAAGTTCGTGCCACGAAGTCGCATTGGAATTTTTCGCAACAAACGCACCCGATCCACGCCATTGGACCCTAAACTAATGTTTTGGTGCGTTTGGTACTATTTGGGTGCATCAGGACCGTTTGGCTGCCTTACGAAACTCGGTACAAAACGAGCCGAACTAGTGATCGGGTGCACCTGATCCACCCCATTGGACCCTAAACTGATGTTTTCATGCGTTTCGTACCCTTTGGGTGCATTCGGGACCGTTTGGTTGCCCTACGAAACTCGGTGCAAAACGGGCCGAACTAGTGCAAAAGTTCGAGCCACGAAGTCGCGTCGGATTTTTTCGTAACGAATGCATCCGATCCACCCCATTGGAGCCTAAACTGACATTTTGGTGCGTTTCGTACTATTTGGGTGCATTCGGGACCGTTTGGTTGCCTTACAAAACTCGGTGCAAAACGGGCCGAACTAGTGCAAAAGTTCGTGCCATAAAGTCGCGTCAGAATTTTTCGCAACGAACGGAGCAGATCCACCCCATTGGACCCTAAACTGATGTTTTGGTGCGTTTCATACTATTTGGGTGCATTCGGGACCGTTTGGTTGCCTTATGAAACTTGGGGCAAAACGGGCCGAACAAGTGCAAAAGTTCGTGCCACGAAGTCGCGTTGAAACTTTTCACAACGAACGCTCCTGATCCATCCTATTGGACACTAAAGTGATGTTTTGGTGCATTTCATACTATTTGGGTGCATTCGGGACCGTTTGGTTGCCCTATGAAACTCGGTGCAAAACGGGCCGAACTAGTGCAAAAGTTCGTGCCACGAAGTCGGGTCGGAATTTTTCGCAACGAACGCACCCGATCCATGCCATTGGACCCTAAACTCACATTTTGGAGCATTCCATACTGTTTGGGTGCGTGCGGGACCATTTGGTTGCCCTACGAAACTCGATGCAAAACGGCCGAACTAGTGCAAAATTTCGTGCCACGAAGTCGTGTCGGAATTTTTCACAACGAACGCACCTGATGCATCCCATTGGACCCTAAACTGACGTTTTCGTGCGTTTCGTACCCATTGGGTGCATTCGGGACCGTTTGGTTGCCTTACGAAACTCGGTGCAAAACGGGCCGCACTAGTGCAAAAGTTCGTGCCACGAAGTCGGGTCAGAATTTTTGGCTACGAACGCACCCGATCCTCTCCATTGGACCCTAAACTGACATTTTGGTGCATTTCGTACTATTTGGGTGCATCCAGGACCATTTGGTTGCCTTACGAAACTCAGTGCAAAACGGGCCAAACTAGTGCAAAAGTCCGTGCCACGAAGTCGCGTCGAAATTATTCGCAACGAGCGCACCCGATCCACCCCATTGGACCCTAAACTGATGTTTTGGTGCGTTTCGTACTATTTGGGTGCATTCGGGACCGTTTGGCTGCCTTATGAAACTTGGGGCAAAACGGGCCGAACAAGTGCAAAAGTTCGTGCCACGAAGTCGCGTTGAAACTTTTCACAACGAACGCTCCTGATCCACCCTATTGGACACTAAACTGACGTTTTGGTGCATTTCATACTATTTGGGTGCATTCGGGACCGTTTGGTTGCCCTATGAAACTCGGTGCAAAACGGGCCGAACTAGTGCAAAAGTTCGTGCCACGAAGTCGTGTCGGAATTTTTCGCAACGAACGCACCCGATCCATGCCATTGGACCCTAAACTCACATTTTGGAGCATTCCATACTGTTTGGGTGCATGCGGGACCGTTTGGTTGCCCTACGAAACTCGATGCAAAACGGCCGAACTAGTGCAAAATTTCGTGCCATGAAGTCGTGTCGGAATTTTTCACAACGAACGCACCTGATTCATCCCATTGGACCCTAAACTGATGTTTTCATGCGTTTCGTACCCATTGGGTGCATTCGGGACCGTTTGGTTGCCTTACGAAACTCGGTGCAAAACGGGCCGCACTAGTGCAAAAGTTCGTGCCACGAAGTCGGGTCAGAATTTTTCGCTACGAACGCACCCGATCCTCTCCATTGGACCCTAAACTGACATTTTGGTGCATTTCGTACTATTTGGGTGCATCCGGGACCATTTGGTTGCCTTACGAAACTCAGTGCAAAACGGGCCAAACTAGTGCAAAAGTCCGTGCCACAAAGTCGCGTCGAAATTATTCGCAACGAGCGCACCCGATCCACCCCATTGGAACCTAAACTGACGTTTTGGTGTGTTTAGTACTATTTGGGTGCATTCAGGACCGATTGGTTGCCTTACGAAACTCGGTGCAAAATGGGCCGAACTAGTGGAAAAGTTCGTGTCACGAAGTCACATCGAAATTTTTCACAACGAACGCACATGATCCACCACATTGGACACTAAACTGACGTTTTGGTGCATTTCATACTATTCGGGTGCATTCGTGACCGTTTGGTTGCCCTACGGAACTCGGTGCAAAACAGGCCGAACTTGTGCAAAAGTTCGTGCCACGAAGTCGCGTTGGAATTTTTCGCAACAAACGCACCCGATCCACGCCATTGGACCCTAAACTGTTGTTTTGGTGCGTTTGGTACTATTTGGGTGCATCAGGACCGTTTGGCTGCCTTACGAAACTCAGTACAAAACGAGCCGAACTAGTGAAACGGTTCGTGACACAAAGTCGCGTCGGAATTTTTCGCAACGAACGCACCCGATCTACCCCATCAGACCCAAACTGACGTTTTCGTGCGTTTCGTACTATTTGGGTACATTCGGGACTGTTTGGTTGCCTTACGAAACTTGGGGCAAAACGGGCCGAACAAGTGCAAAAGTTCGTGCCACGAAGTCGCGTTGAAACTTTTCACAACGAACGCTCCTGATCCACCCTATTGGACACTAAACTGACGTTTTGGTGCATTTCATACTATTTGGGTGCATTCGGGACCGTTTGGTTGCCCTACGAAACTCGGTGCAAAACGGGCCGAACTAGTGCAAAAGTTCGTGCCACGAAGTCGTGTCGGAGTTTTTCGCAACGAACACACCCGATCCATGCCATTGGACCCTAAACTCACATTTCGGAGCATTCCATATTGTTTGGGTGCATGCGGGACCATTTGGTAACCCTACGAAACTAGATGCAAAACGGCCGAACTAGTGCAAAATTCCGTGCCACGAAGTCGTGTCGGAATTTTTCACAACGAACGCACCTGATTCATCCCATTGGACCCTAAACTGACGTTTTCGTGCGTTTTGTACCCTTTGGGTGCATTCGGGACCGTTTGGTTGCCTTACGAAACTCGGTGCAAAACGGGCCGCACTAGAGCAAAAGTTCGTGCCACGAAGTCGGGTCAGAATTTTTGGCTACGAACGCACCCGATCCTCTCCAATGGACCCTAAACTGACATTTTGGTGCATTTCGTACTATTTGGGTGCATCCGGGACCATTTGGTTGCCTTACGAAACTCAGTGCAAAACGGGCCAAACTAGTGCAAAAGTTCGTGCCACGAAGTCGTGTCGAAATTATTCGCAACGAACGCACCCGATCCACCCCATTGGACCCTAAACTGACGTTTTGTTCTGTTTAGTACTATTTGGGTGCATTCAGGACCGTTTGGTTGCCTTACGAAACTCGGTGCAAAATGGGCCGAACTAGTGGAAAAGTTCGTGTCACGAAGTCACGTCGAAATTTTTCACAACGAACGCACATGATCCACCCCATTGGACACTAAACTGACGTTTTGGTGCATTTCATACTATTCGGGTGCATTCGTGACCGTTTGGTTGCCCTACGGAACTCGGTGCAAAACGGGCCGAACTTGTGCAAAAGTTCGTGCCACGAAGTCGCGTTGGAATTTTTCGCAACAAACGCACCCGATCCACGCCATTGGACCCTAAACTGTTGTTTTGGTGCGTTTGGTACTATTTGGGTGCATCAGGACCGTTTGGCTGCCTTACGAAACTCAGTACAAAACGAGCCGAACTAGTGAAACAGTTCGTGACACAAAGTCGCGTCGGAATTTTTCGCAACGAACGCACCCGATCCACCCCATCAGACCCAAACTAACGTTTTCGTGCGTTTCGTACTATTTGGGTGCATTCAGGACTGTTTGGTTGCCTTACGAAACTTGGGGCAAAACGGGCCGAACAAGTGCAAAAGTTCGTGCCACGAAGTCGCGTTGAAACTTTTCACAACGAACGCTCCTGATCCACCCTATTGGACACTAAACTGACGTTTTGGTGCATTTCATACTATTTGGGTGCATTCGGGACCGTTTGGTTGCCCTACGAAACTCGGTGCAAAATGGGCCGAACTAGTGCAAAATTTCGTGCCACGAAGTCGTGTCGGAGTTTTTCGCAACGAACGCACCCGATCCATGCCATTGGACCCTAAACTGTTGTTTTGGTGCGTTTGGTACTATTTGGGTGCATCAGGACCGTTTGGCTGCCTTACGAAACTCAGTACAAAACGAGCCGAACTAGTGAAACAGTTCGTGACACAAAGTCGCGTCGGAATTTTTCGCAACGAACGCACCCGATCCACCCCATCAGACCCAAACTAACGTTTTCGTGCGTTTCGTACTATTTGGGTGCATTCGGGACTGTTTGGTTGCCTTACGAAATTTGGGGCAAAACGGGCCGAACAAGTGCAAAAGTTCGTGCCACGAAGTCGCGTTGAAACTTTTCACAACGAACGCTCCTGATCCACCCTATTGGACACTAAACTGACGTTTTGGTGCATTTCATACTATTTGGGTGCATTCGGGACCGTTTGGTTGCCCTACGAAACTCGGTGCAAAACGGGCCAAACTAGTGCAAAAGTTCGTGCCACGAAGTCGTGTCGGAGTTTTTCGCAACGAACACACCCGATCCATGCCATTGGACCCTAAACTCACATTTCGGAGCATTCCATATTGTTTGGGTGCATGCGGGACCATTTGGTAACCCTACGAAACTCGATGCAAAACGGCCGAACTAGTGCAAAATTCCGTGCCACGAAGTCGTGTCGGAATTTTTCACAACGAACGCACCTGATTCATCCCATTGGACCCTAAACTGACGTTTTCGTGCGTTTTGTACCCTTTGGGTGCATTCGGGACCGTTTGGTTGCCTTACGAAACTCGGTGCAAAACGGGCCGCACTAGTGCAAAAGTTCGTGCCACGAAGTCGGGTCAGAATTTTTCGCTACGAACGCACCCGATCCTCTCCAATGGACCCTAAACTGACATTTTGGTGCATTTCGTACTATTTGGGTGCATCCGGGACCATTTGGTTGCCTTACGAAACTCAGTGCAAAACGGGCCAAAGTAGTGCAAAAGTTCGTGCCACGAAGTCGTGTCGAAATTATTCGCAACGAACGCACCCGATCCACCCCATTGGACCCTAAACTGACGTTTTGGTGTGTTTAGTACTATTTGGGTGCATTCAGGACCGTTTGGTTGCCTTACGAAACTCGGTGCAAAATGGGCCGAACTAGTGGAAAAGTTCGTGTCACGAAGTCACGTCGAAATTTTTCACCACGAACGCACATGATCCACCCCATTGGACACTAAACTGACGTTTTGGTGCATTTCATACTATTTGGGTGCATTCGTGACCGTTTGGTTGCCCTACGGAACTCGGTGCAAAACGGGCCGAACTTGTGCAAAAGTTCGTGCCACGAAGTCGCGTTGGAATTTTTCGCAACAAATGCACCCGATCCACGCCATTGGACCCTAAACTGTTGTTTTGGTGCGTTTGGTACTATTTGGGTGCATCAGGACCGTTTGGCTGCCTTACGAAACTCAGTACAAAACGAGCCGAACTAGTGAAACAGTTCGTGACACAAAGTCGCGTCGGAATTTTTCGCAACGAACGCACCCGATCCACCCCATCAGACCCAAACTAACGTTTTCGTGCGTTTCGTACTATTTGGGTGCATTCGGGACTGTTTGGTTGCCTTACGAAACTTGGGGCAAAACGGGCCGAACAAGTGCAAAAGTTCGTGCCATGAAGTCGCGTTGAAACTTTTCACAACGAACGCTCCTGATCCACCCTATTGGACACTAAACTGACGTTTTGGTGCATTTCATACTATTTGGGTGCATTCGGGACCGTTTGGTTGCCCTACGAAACTCGGTGCAAAACGGGCCGAACTAGTGCAAAATTTCGTGCCACGAAGTCGTGTCGGAGTTTTTCGCAACGAACGCACCCGATCCATGCCATTGGACCCTAAACTGTTGTTTTGGTGCGTTTGGTACTATTTGGGTGCATCAGGACCGTTTGTCTGCCTTACGAAACTCAGTACAAAACGAGCCGAACTAGTTTGGCTGCCTTACGAAACTCAGTACAAAACGAGCCGAACTAGTGAAACAGTTCGTGACACAAAGTCGCGTCGGAATTTTTCGCAACGAACGCACCCGATCCACCCCATCAGACCCAAACTAACGTTTTCGTGCGTTTCGTACTATTTGGGTGCATTCGGGACTGTTTGGTTGCCTTACGAAACTTGGGGCAAAACGGGCCGAACAAGTGCAAAAGTTCGTGCCACGAAGTCGCGTTGAAACTTTTCACAACGAACGCTCCTGATCCACCCTATTGGACACTAAACTGACGTTTTGGTGCATTTCATACTATTTGGGTGCATTCGGGACCGTTTGGTTGCCCTACGAAACTCGGTGCAAAACGGGCCAAACTAGTGCAAAAGTTCGTGCCACGAAGTCGTGTCGGAGTTTTTCGCAACGAACACACCCGATCCATGCCATTGGACCCTAAACTCACATTTCGGAGCATTCCATATTGTTTGGGTGCATGCGGGACCATTTGGTAACCCTACGAAACTCGATGCAAAACGGCCGAACTAGTGCAAAATTCCGTGCCACGAAGTCGTGTCGGAATTTTTCACAAAGAACGCACCTGATTCATCCCATTGGACCCTAAACTGACGTTTTCGTGCGTTTTGTACCCTTTGGGTGCATTCGGGACCGTTTGGTTGCCTTACGAAACTCGGTGCAAAACGGGCCGCACTAGTGCAAAAGTTCGTGCCACGAAGTCGGGTCAGAATTTTTCGCTACGAACGCACCCGATCCTCTCCAATGGACCCTAAACTGACATTTTGGTGCATTTCGTACTATTTGGGTGCATCCGGGACCATTTGGTTGCCTTACGAAACTCAGTGCAAAACGGGCCAAACTAGTGCAAAAGTTCGTGCCACGAAGTCGTGTCGAAATTATTCGCAACGAACGCACCCGATCCATCCCATTGGACCCTAAACTGACGTTTTGGTGTGTTTAGTACTATTTGGGTGCATTCAGGACCGTTTGGTTGCCTTACGAAACTCGGTGCAAAATGGGCCGAACTAGTGGAAAAGTTCGTGTCACGAAGTCACGTCGAAATTTTTCACCACGAACGCACATAATCCACCCCATTGGACACTAAACTGACGTTTTGGTGCATTTCATACTATTTGGGTGCATTCGTGACCGTTTGGTTGCCCTACGGAACTCGGTGCAAAACGGGCCGAACTTGTGCAAAAGTTCGTGCCACGAAGTCGCGTTGGAATTTTTCGCAACAAATGCACCCGATCTACGCCATTGGACCCTAAACTGTTGTTTTGGTGCGTTTGGTACTATTTGGGTGCATCAGGACCGTTTGGCTGCCTTACGAAACTCAGTACAAAACGAGCCGAACTAGTGAAACAGTTCGTGACACAAAGTCGCGTCGGAATTTTTCGCAACGAACGCACCCGATCCACCCCCATCAGACCCAAACTAACGTTTTCGTGCGTTTCGTACTATTTGGGTGCATTCGGGACTGTTTGGTTGCCTTACGAAACTTGGGGCAAAACGGGCCGAACAAGTGCAAAAGTTCGTGCCACGAAGTCGCGTTGAAACTTTTCACAACGAACGCTCCTGATCCACCCTATTGGACACTAAACTGACGTTTTGGTGCATTTCATACTATTTGGGTGCATTCGGGACCGTTTGGTTGCCCTACGAAACTCGGTGCAAAACGGGCCGAACTAGTGCAAAATTTCGTGCCACGAAGTCGTGTCGGAGTTTTTCGCAACGAACGCACCCGATCCATGCCATTGGACCCTAAACTGTTGTTTTGGTGCGTTTGGTACTATTTGGGTGCATCAGGACCGTTTGGCTGCCTTACGAAACTCAGTACAAAACGAGCCGAACTAGTGAAACAGTTCGTGACACAAAGTCGCGTCGGAATTTTTCGCAACGAACGCACCCGATCCACCCCATCAGACCCAAACTAACGTTTTCGTGCATTTCGTACTATTTGGGTGCATTCGGGACTGTTTGGTTGCCTTACGAAACTTGGGGCAAAACGGGCCGAACAAGTGCAAAAGTTCGTGCCACGAAGTCGCGTTGAAACTTTTCACAACGAACGCTCCTGATCCACCCTATTGGACACTAAACTGACGTTTTTGTGCATTTCATACTATTTGGGTGCATTCGGGACCGTTTGGTTGCCCTACGAAACTCGGTGCAAAACGGGCCAAACTAGTGCAAAAGTTCGTGCCACGAAGTCGTGTCGGAGTTTTTCACAACGAACGCACCCGATCCATGCCATTGGACCCTAAACTCACATTTCGGAGCATTCCATATTGTTTGGGTGCATGCGGGACCATTTGGTTGCCCTACGAAACTCGATGCAAAACGGCCGAACTAGTGCAAAATTCCGTGCCACGAAGTCGTGTCGGAATTTTTCACAACGAACGCACCTGATTCATCCCATTGGACCCTAAACTGACGTTTTCGTGCGTTTTGTACCCTTTGTGTGCATTCGGGACTGTTTGGTTGCCTTACGAAACTCGGTGCAAAACGGGCCGCACTAGTGCAAAAGTTCGTGCCACGAAGTCGGGTCAGAATTTTTCGCTACGAACGCACCCGATCCTCTCCAATGGACCCTAAACTGACATTTTGGTGCATTTCGTACTATTTGGGTGCATCCGGGACCATTTGGTTGCCTTACGAAACTCAGTGCAAAACGGGCCAAACTAGTGCAAAAGTTCGTGCCACGAAGTCGCGTCGAAATTATTCGCAACGAACGCACCCGATCCACCCCATTGGACCCTAAACTGACGTTTTGGTGTGTTTAGTACTATTTGGGTGCATTCAGGACCGTTTGGTTGCCTTACGAAACTCGGTGCAAAATGGGCCGAAATAGTGGAAAAGTTCGTGTCACGAAGTCACGTCGAAATTTTTCACAACGAACGCACATGATCCACCCCATTGGACACTAAACTGACATTTTGGTGCATTTCATACTATTCGGGTGCATTCGTGACCGTTTGGTTGCCCTACGGAACTCGGTGCAAAACGGGCCGAACTTGTGCAAAAGTTCGTGCCACGAAGTCGCGTTGGAATTTTTCGCAACAAACGCACCCGATCCACGCCATTGGACCCTAAACTGTTGTTTTGGTGCGTTTGGTACAATTTGGGTGCATCAGGACCGTTTGGCTGCCTTACGAAACTCAGTACAAAACGAGCCGAACTAGTGAAACAGTTCGTGCCCCGAAGTCGCGTCGGAATTTTTCGCAACGAACGTACCCGATCGACCCCATCAGACCCAAACTGACGTTTTCGTGCGTTTCGTACTCTTTGGGTGCATTCGGGACCATTTGGTTGCCTTACGAGAATCGGTGCAAAACGGGCCGAACTAGTGCAAAAGTTCGTGCCACGAAGTCGCGTCGGAATTTTTCACAACGAACGCACCTGATCCACCCCATTGGACCTTAAACTGATGTTTTGGTGCATTTCGTACTATTTGAGTGCATTCGGGACCGTTTGATTGTCCTACGAAACTCGGTGCAAAACGGGCTGAACTAGTGCAAAAGTTTGTGCCACGAAGTCGACTGGGAGACGAACGCCTAGAAGTCCTCGTACTCCTGGTAGCTCTAGGTGAACTCACTCGCGTCGGCAGGAACTGAGCAGCAGTGGAGTATCCCCAAGAGGAAAAAGAGTAGAGTAGGCAAGAGTGAGTACACAACTTGTACTCAACAAGTATAACACAAACTATGAGGCTCTAAGGTTGGCTGACTCAACTGCATTAGCTTTTAAACTTGGCAAAATTTTATGAAAGCTATTTACTACAAGTTGATGAATTACCATAAACCCAGTTACATAGTAATTAATCAAAATTAATCATGATACTACTGAGAACCATACCAAAACAAGCCACCTGGGGAAACCCTCCTAACCAAAGGAAGATAACCCCACTAATCAAAAGGAGGATCTGGGCCGCTCATGACCGTGAGCACGGCTAGTATACCAGTTTTACACTCTGCAGAGGTTGCACATCTTTACCCACAAGTCGTGAGCTACGCTAGTTATTCATCACACTTCCTTAGGTGAGATGACTAGCAAACTCACTATGAGGCCATCACAAAGAATCTCGTTGGTAAGACGTAACCGCGAAGAGTTGGATCGGCGACGATGGGGCCCACCTCACGGGGGTACAAGCACAGGTGCGCAAACCAAGCACAGACCAAGCCGGAGAGCAGGGACCACTGAAGCTTACCACCCTTTGCCCCGCAGGTAAGTTACTCCAAACCAAAAAGACCTAATTAGTAAGCCAAGACCGTCCCATTCCAGTCTTGTGGTAGCGCTGTTGTCCCAGGTTGTCGCTCTATGAACCGGTCCTTATGGAGAGTGGCCAACCAAGCACTAAGCACCGTGCTGGCCCCCTAAACCATGTTTCTACAAAAACCAATTTTAACGAGACGTGAGCCCCTCAAACAGGCCACTCTCAGAATTAAGTTGCATATACCATTAATCAAATTAATTAAAAAGGACCATTATGTGTGAGAGCGCAGCAACCTAGCATAACTAACCAAAATGCAACCCAAGGGATATATATATAAGATAATAAAGTGGCTAGGAAGATCCTTATAGGCATATAGTATTAAAATGCAATATGAAATTGTATTTAAAGTGATAGGTGTTGTTCATGTTATACTTGCCTTCCTCAAACTGCTCTTGCTGCTACTCAAACTGCTCAGAAGATGTATGCTCCGGGTACTGGTACTGGGGCTCCTCAGATGGATCAACGTCTACTCACAAACACATGGCCAAAGACAATACACAACATAAACATACAAGCAAACAAGTGCAAACACTAAGAAACAGTACAACAATACATGAAAACAGCAAACAAAACTATGCTAGAACTATTCTACGCGTTACAACAATCGCGTGGACATAAAGAACGCCTAAAACGGAGTTGAAACGCAAAAACTAGGCCTAAAACAAGGTCCAGGGGCTTAACTGTAAGAAAAATAGAGTTTCTGGTTGTTTTCTAGAAAAACCGAGGGTCTAAACATAATTAAAGGGTAGACGCAGGGGTTAGGATGCAAAAAGACCAGGGGCGACGGCTGGGTGGACCGCGGGTTACATTTTAAAGAAAAATAGGGTCTAAAACGAAAAAACAGGGGCGGATTTGGAAATACTTTTGAACTAACAGGACCGCGGGTTGATTTTGAGAAAACTCAGGGGCTCTTTAACAAATGTGACAAGCTGAACCGGTATCTAGCGATGAGGACCGTTGAGTCTAGATCTAGTGGCTCAGAGTGATGGGGTACGGGCTTCTAATCATACGCGTCTCCTCGGGATCGGACGACGGGGAACCATCCCGCGCATGAGGGCGGCGGCGCTCGCCCGCCAGCGACTCTTCCGCGGCGGCGTGGCACGGCGCGAAGCTCGCTGGAGTTCGTCGAATTCGATGCTCCAGGGGTCAAATCGACCAGCGCTCGGGTCGAGGAGGTTCTTTAGGCCATGAGTAAACCACCTAGGGCCTGAGCGGGGCTAGGGAAGGCTCGGGGCGGCGAATCCAACTGCAGCGGCGACTTTGAGTGGCGAGACTCACTGGCGCAGGGCGTTTTGGTCTCGGGGATGGCCTACGTGCCGTGCTAGCTGGTGCAAAAGGGATAGGAGGACGTGGCGCGGCTCACCGATGGCTTGTTCCGGGCGGAGATGCAGCGCAGGTGGTAGGCGGTGTGGACCGGCAGCGGCGCTGGGCGGAGCGCGGTGACGGGGTCGACGTGAGGTTCTTCCGGGCTCCTGGATCCCACGAACGAACTCGGAGCGACCCTAAGGAAGTGCGGCGGGGTCAGGAAGGGCTGAAACTCGCCGGCAGTGAGCAATTGTTTCGGGGTTGGACTCACCGGCGGCGATGTCTTCGGGGCGAAATCCGGCGCGTGCAGGGCCCTAGGTCGATGAAGGAGGCCCCGAGGAGTCTTCTGGTGCCAAGGCAGAGCGGCTGCGGGGTCTGGCCGGGGCTTCGGTGGAGTGGGGCGGTGTGCCCGCGGCGGCGCGGCGGGGTGAATCTCGGGCTCAGTGCGGCGCGGAAAGGCAGGATAGAGCACTGGGGGGGTGCGCAGGAGCCAAATAAAGGGAGGGCCGATGATTTGGGCATGTGTGCCCGGGAAGGTGATCGCGAAGATCACGGCGGCGATCTCGGGCAGGTTCGGTGTAGCGCGGGGAAAGCGGATCGTGGAGCGGTTCGGCGTGATCCCGTGCGGCTTCTAGAAGGCGGGCGGCACTGGGCGGCTGCTTGATGGGCCTGCGGATGTCGGACGGTCCACGGGCAGAGGTTCGCGCGGCACAGAGGACCAGCGGCCAGCGACACAGGAGCTCGGCGCGAGGAGGAACAAAGGAAAGTGGAGGGGAGGCTGCGGACGAGCGAGCCCGGGCGGTCAGCGGGAGGAGGCGCGCGCGGGGAGCGGGCGTGGGCGCCGCCAGGTGGGACCGGCGGGTCAGGGCGGCGACGCACGAGCGGGCGAGCGTGCTGGGCGAGCTGGGCCGCAGCGATGCTGTCTTGCTGGGCTAGCGCTGCTGTTGGGCCGCGTGCGGGGTGTGGGAGGACGTGGGCTGCGCGTTTTCGTGGGCTGGGGAGGAAAGGAAGGTTGGGCTACCTCCGGTTGGGCCGAGCGGAAAGGAACGGGCCGGACTGGGCTGATTGCTGGGTTGCCTGGGTTGATTGCTGGTCCGAACGGGAGTGTGGGCACGGGCTGGGCTAGGGAAGAAGGTTTGGGCTGGGTTTGGGTCTTCCTTTTCTATTTCTCGTTTTCTCCTTTTTCTTTTCCAAACTTCACACAACCTATTTGAATTCAAATTTGAATTTGAATTCAACTCTAGCACTCAAACAAATAAAACAATGCTCCAGCATGAATGCACAAACATGTTAGCCCTAAAATAAATTTTAATTACTTTATGAAGCAAAAATAAATTATAAATGCAGGGCTAAGCAAATTAATTCCTAGAAATTTAAATAAAGCCAATTAAATTGATTAATAAATAGGAAAATTAAATTAGGGTGTTACAAATCCTACCCCTTTACAGGAATCTCGTCCCGAGATTCTGGGCTGGCTAGCAAAGAGAAACAAGGATGGGATTATGTTCTACTCACTCTTGAGTCGGATTCTCATACCCGCATGTCTTCAGTTGGAAGTATGTTGAACCTCATGCTCAATTTGCTCTTCTGACGAGGTTTGGACCTTTACCATTCTTTTGGTAGGCTGCATCACAAGTTTGTTTCGATCTAACCAATTTTGACCAAGAATGATGTCGATTCCTGTTGACTCCATCACAATAAGGTCCTCAGGGAAGGTTGCCTCGCCTATCCTCATGCTGACTCGAGGACATATGTAACTGGAGATTTGTTCTTTTACTGATGATTTGACGACCATTCTCTTCCTCATGGGAAGCTTCAATATCTCATGCTTAGCAGCAAACTACGTGCTAATGAATGAATGTGTAGCACGAGGGTCTATCAACACTGAGGCTGGAATTGAGTTGACTAGAAGCATACCAAGAATGACTGGACTATCACCCCGAATGGTTTCTGCTGACACATGGTGAACTCTACCCTAGAGGTACTTTTTTGGTCCCTTCTTGGATTGCTCATGCTTTGTACGATCACTGCACACTGGTATCACCTGCTGCTGAGCCTGATCATTCTGAGCATCTTGCTTGGAGCAGTTCCTAGAAATAAGGTCGGTCTCGTCACCACTTGTACGTGGGATTGGTGAAGGGTCCTGGACTGGTGCTACCGGTGGCAGGTGATTCTGTGGGCAACTTTTGGCATAATGACCTTCTTGCCTGCATTGGTAGCACAGGCGACGGCGGTGAATGGCGCTACTTGGTTGACCTCCCTGTGAACTTATCATCACATCTTGCATTATTTCTTCTACTTGCTTTTTGGACACCTTGCGGCCGCGTGGCTGAATCACATTCATAGTGATAGTCCACCCATCAACATAAGCATAGAGTGCTTGGTTCTTGACCTGTGTATCTCTAGAGCACTCAGGACCCTTTCTCTTCTGGATGGTCTGTAGCTCATCGACCGATGGACAGTCAAGGAAAAGGGAATCCTCTACTAGCTGCTCTTGACGAGACCTCTTTCTCTTTGTACTGGAGAACAACCTCTGGTTCCTCCTAGTTGTAGCTTCATTTTCAGTCGCACAAACTTGACGACAAGGGACGCCGTAGAATTGGCAACACGGGCAAGATTTCTCACCATTCTTCGGGTGGTATGTTGTTTGAGAAGATTGATCTTGTACCGTTATCGGCTGCTCCACGGAAACTTTTGAATGAACACCATCACCCATTGCACTGTCTTCAAGGCCTTTTTGTTCTGCCGACATATGAGCTGGGATAAAAGGAAGCATATATTGGTAAGGTCAAAGAAGAGAAAAACCTCACTGTGTAAGGTTCGATCTTATTTATACAACACTACCCATGCATCACTACTGCTAACTCCAGATAGGTATCACTTAAATCTGAAAAAGAAAACTATAGCATAACTCCTCTGCCTCGTCCGAGAGATCCTCAAATCCTCCTGTACTATCTGTAGGCCGTGGTGTCACATCCCTACCCCCTTACAGAAACCAACGTCCTCGTCGGTGAATCCTGGAATATCACATCCTCTTCGTGCTATCCTTCTCAACAAGCAAGACAGAAGCTCAACGCATGATAAGGTAGAGGGAACAGAGTGTATGGTTTTACCCCCAACGATCTAACTCATTTTATTAATTAATTAACTTTAGCTTAAAACTGATTTTCAATAAACCAATTTAACTACTAAGCTATGCAATCAACCAAAAAACCAAATCAAACATTTGCATAATCACAAGCATACAAATTTATACTTTAGCCGAGTTTAACACACAACTCGACTAACACAACGCATCGCAGAATGTTCTATCGCACTATTATAAAGGGGTCATTTAGCTTACACCTATGATGGTCGGTCGATTTACTTCAGGCCAAAATCTATGAAAACTAATTCTATAGAGAAGATTCAAGGCAAGACGAGTAAAAATCTTGGAATTTCAAGGAATATAATAGCAAAATAGTTTCAGCAGACAAGGCTAGAGAAAAGAAGAGTTAAAACTCGACCAGTTCTATCTAGGCTTTCGTCCTACAGTCGATATAGCTCTGATACCACTCTGTAACACCCAGTTTATAAAAGGACATAAACCGAGCAATCATATACGTGCCAGGATCAAGTCACACGTATATACAACAGAATGAACAGTATATAACAGCACATATCACGTAAAAAGATATAATAAAGCGGATACGAATGTTATTTATTACAATAATGACAAAATGTCTAATACAGAGTATGCGGAAGCGTAAAAACGTCGACTGGGAGACGAATGCCTAGAAGTCCTCGTACTCCTGGTAGCTCCGGGTGAACTCCCTCGCGTCGGCAGGAACTGAGCAGCAGTAGAGTATCCCCAAGAGGAAAAAGAGTAGAGTAGGCAAGAGTGAGTACACAACTTGTACTCAACAAGTATAACACAAACTATGAGGCTCTAAGGTTGGATGACTCAACTGCATTAGCTTTTAATCTTGGCAAAATTTTATTAAGGGTCTTATTAAAGCTATTTACTACAAGTTGATGAATTACCATAAACCCAGTTACATAGTAATTAATCAAAATTAATCATGATACTACTGATAACCATACCAAAACAAGCCACCCGGGGAAACCCTCCTAACCAAAGGAAGATAACTCCACTAATCAAAAGGAGGAAGGAGGCCCCGAGGAGTCTTCTGGCGCCAAGGCAGAGCGGCTGCGGGGTCTGGCCGGGGCTTCGGTAGAGTGGGGCGGTGTGCCCGTGGCGGCGCGGAGCTACGGCTAGGCGGGGTAGAGCGGCGGGGTGAATCTCAGGCTCGGTGCGGCGCGGAAAGGCAGGATAGAGCACTGGGGTTGCGAAGGAGCCAAATAAAGGGAGGGCCGATGATTTGGGCGTGTGTGCCCGGGAAGGTGATCGCGAGGATCACGGCGGCGATCTCGGGTGGGTTCGGTGTAGCGCAGGGAAGGCGGATCGTGGAGCGGTTCGGCGTGATCCCGTGCGGTTTCTAGAAGGCGGGCCGCCCTGGGCGGCTGGTTGATGGGCCTGCGGAGGTCGGACGGTCCACGGGCAGAGGTTCGCGCGACGCGGAGGACCAGCGGCCAGCGACAGAGGAGCTCGGTGCGAGGAGGAAGAAAGGAAAGTGGAGGGGAGGCTGCTGACGAGCGGGCCCGGGCGGTTAGCGGGAGGAGGCGCGCGCGGGGAGCGGGCATGGGCGCCGGCAGGTGGGACCGGCGGGTCGGGGCGGTGACATGCGAGCGGGCGAGCGGGCGGGGCGAGCTGGGCCGCAGCGATGCTGTCTTGCTGGGCTAGCGCTGCTGTTGGGCCGCGTGCGGGGTGAGGGAGGACGCGGGCTGCGCGTTTTCGCGGGCTGGGGAGGAAAGGAAGGTTGGGCTGCCTCCGGTTGGGCCGAGCGGAAAGGAACAGGCCGGACTGGGCTGATTGCTGGGCTGGGCTGATTGCTGGGCCGAACGGGAGTGTGGGCACGGGCTGGGCTAGGGAAGAAGGTTTGGGCTGGGTTGGGGTCTTCCTTTTCTATTTCTAGTTTTCTCTCTTCTTTTTCTTTTCCAAACTTCACACAACCTATTTGAATTCAAATTTGAATTTGAATTCAACTCTAGCACTCAAACAAATAAAATAATGCTCCAGCATGAATGCACAAACATGTTAGCCCTAAAATAAATTTTAATTACTATATGAAGCAAAAATAAATTATAAATGCAGGGCTAAGCAAATTAATTCCTAGAAATTTAAATAAAGCCAATTAAATTTATTAATAAATAGGAAAATTAAATTAGGGTGTTACAACAATGAACGCACCTGATCCACCCCATTGGACACTAAACTGATGTTTTCGTGCATTTCGTACTATTTGGGTGCATTCGGGGCCGTTTGGTTGCCCTACGAAACTCGGTGCAAAATGGGCCAAACTAGTACAAAAGTTCGTGCCACGAAGTTGCGTCGGAATTTTTCGCAACGAACGCACCCGATCCACGCCATTAGACCCTAAACTGACATTTTGGAGCATTTCGTACTATTTGGGTGCATGCGGGACCGTTTGGTTGCCCTATGAAACTCGATGCAAAATGGGCCGAAGTAGTGCAAAAGTTCGTGCCACGAAGTCGCGTCAGAATTTTTCAAAACGAACGCTCCCGATCCACCCCATTGGACCCTAAGTTGATGTTTTTGTCCGCCTCATACTATTTGGGTGCATTCGGGACCGTTTGGTTGCCGTACGAAACTTGGTGCAAATCGGGTCGAACTTGTACAAAAGTTCGTGCCACGAAGTCGGGTCGGAATTGTTCGCAACAAACACACCCGATCCACCCCATTGGACCCTAAACTTATGTTTTGGTGCGTTTGGTCCTATTTGGGTGCATTCAGGACCATTTGGCTGCCTTACGAAACTCGGTACAAAACGAGCCGAACTAGTGAAAAAGTTCGTGCCACAAAGTCGCGTCGTCACTTTTTGCAACGAACGCACCCGATCCAACCCATTAGACCCCAAACTGACGTTTTCGTACATTTCATACTCTTTGGGTGCATTCGGGACCGTTTGGTTGCCTTACGAAACTCGGTGCAAAACGGGCCAAACTAGTGCAAAAGTTCGTGCCACAAAGTCGCGTCGGAATTTTTCACAACGAACGCACCCGATCCACCCCATTGGTCCCTAAACTGATGTTTTGGTCCGTCTCGTACTATTTGGGTGCATTCGGGACCGTTTGGTTGCCCTACGAAACTCGGTGCAAAACAGGCCGAACTAGTGCAAAAGTTCGTGCCACGAAGTCGGGTCAGGATTTTTCGCAACGAACGCACCTAATCCATGCCAATGGACCCTAAACTGACGTTTTGGTGCATTTCATACTATTTGGGTGCATCCGGGACCGTTTGGTGGCCTTACAAAACTCGGTGCAAAACGGGCAGAACTAGTGCAAAAGTTCGTGCCACAGAGTCGCGTCAGAATTTTTCACAATGAATGCACATGATTCGCCCCATTGGACCCTAAACTAACATCGGAACGGTTTGGTTGCCCTACGAAACTCGGTGCAAAACGGGCCGGATTAGTTTAAAAGTTTGTGCAACAAAATCGCGTCAGAATTTTTCGCAACGAACGCACCCGATCCTCTCCATTGGATCCTAAACTGACATTTTGGTGCGTTTCGTACTATTTGGGTGCATCCGGGACCGTTTGGTTGCCCTACGAAACTCGGTGCAAAACGGGTTGAACTAGTGCAAAAGTTCGTGCCACGAAGTCGCGTCGGAGTTTTTCGCAACAAACGCACCCGATCCACGCCATTGGACCCTAAACTGATCTTTTGGTGCGTTTGGTACTATTTGGGTGCATCAGGACCGTTTGGCTGCCTTACGAAACTCGGTACAAAACGAGCCGAACTAGTGAAAAAGTTCGTGCCACGAAGTCGCGTCAGAATTTTTCGCAACGAACGCACCCGATCCACCCCATTAGACCCCAAACTGACATTTTCATGTGTTTCGTACTCTTTGGGTGCATTCGTTGCTGTTTGGTTGCCTTACGAAACTCGGTGCAAAACGGGCCGAACTAGTGCAAAAGTTCGTGCCACGAAGTTGCGTCGGAATTTTTCACAACGAACGCACCTGATCCACCCCATTGCACCCTAAACAGACATTTTGGTGCGTTTTGTACTATTTGGCGCATCCGGGACTGTTTGGTTGCCTTACAAAATTTAGTGCAAAACGAGCCGAACTAGTGCAAATGTTCGTGCCACGAAGTCGCGTCGAAATTTTTCGCAACGAACGCACCTGATCCAACCCATTGGAATCTAAACTGACATTTTCGTGCATTTCGTACTATTTGGGTGCATTCGGGACCGTTTGGTTGCCTTACGAAACTCGGTGCAAAACGGGCCAAACTAGTGCAAAAGTTCGTGCCACGAAGTCGCGACGAATTTTTTCACAACAAACGCACCCGATCCACCCCATTGGACCCTAAACTGACGTTTTGGTGCGTTTAGCACTATTTGGGTGGATTCAGGACCGTTTGGTTGCCTTACGAAACCCGGTGCAAAATGGGCCGAACTAGTGCAAAAGTTCGTGCCACGAAGTCGCGTCGAAATTTTTCACAACGAACGCACCTGATCCACCCCAATTGGACACTAAACTGACGTTTTGGTGGATTTCATACTATTCAGGTGCATTCGGGACCGTTTGGTTGCCCTACGAAACTCGGTGCAAAACGGACCGGACTAGTGCAAAAGTTCGTGCCACAAAATCGCGTCAGAAGTTTTCGCAACGAGCGCACCCGATCCTTTCCATTAGATCCTAAACTGACATTTTGGTGCGTTTCGTACTATTTGGGTGCATCCGGGACCGTTTGGTTGCCTTAGGAGACTTAGTGCAAAATGGGCAAAACTAGTGCAAAAGTTCGTGCCACGAACTCGCGTCGAAATTTTTCGCAACGAACGCATCCGATCCACCCCTTTGGACCCTAAACTGACGTTTTGGTGAGTTTAGCACTATTTGGGTGGATTCAGGACCGTTTGGTTGCCTTACGAAACTCGGTGCAAAATGGGCCGAACTAGTGCAAAAGTTCGTGCCACGAAGTCGCGTCGAAATTTTTCACAACGAACGCACCTAATCCACCCCCATTGGACACTAAACTGACGTTTTGGTGCATTTCATACAATTCGGGTGCATTCGGGACCGTTTGGTTGCCCTACGAAACTCGGTGCAAAACGGGCTGAACTAGTGCAAAAGTTCGTGCCACGAAGTCGCGTCGGAATTTTTCGCAACAAACGCACCCGGTCCACGCCATTGGACCCTAAACTGATCTTTTGGTGCGTTTGGTTCTATTTGGGTGCATCAGGATTGTTTGGCTGCCTTACGAAACTCGGTACAAAACGAGGCGAACTAGGGAAAAAGTTCGTGCCACGAAGTCGCGTCGGAATTTTTCGCAACGAACGCACCCGATCCACCCCATTAGACCCCAAACTGACATTTTCATGTGTTTCGTACTCTTTGGGTGCATTCGGGGCCGTTTGGTTGCCTTACGAAACTCGGTGCAAAACGGGCCGAACTAGTGCAAAAGTTCGTGCCACAAAGTCGCGTCGAAATTTTTCACAACGAACGCACCTGATCCACCCCATTGCACCCTAAACAGACATTTTGGTGCGTTTTGTACTATTTGGCGCATTCGGGACTGTTTGGTTGCCTTACAAAACTTAGTGCAAAACGAGCCGAACTAGTGCAAAAGTTCGTGCCACGAAGTCGCGTCGAAATTTTTCCGCCACGAACGCACCTGATCCAACCCATTGGAACCTAAACTGACATTTTGGTGCATTTCGTACTATTTGGGTGCATTCGGGACCGTTTGGTTGCCTTACGAAACTCGGTGCAAAACGGGCCGAACTATTGCAAAAGTTCGTGCCACGAAGTCGCGTCGAAATTTTTCACAACAAACGCACCCGATCCACCCCATTGGACCCTAAACTGACGTTTTGGTGCGTTTAGCACTATTTGGGTGTATTCAGGACCGTTTGGTTGCCTTACGAAACTCGGTGCAAAATGAGCCGAACTAGTGCAAAAGTTCGTGCCACGAAGTCGCGTCGGAACTTTTTGCAACGAACGCACCCAATCCACCCCATTAGACCCCAAACTGACGTTTTCGTACGTTTCGTACTCTTTGGGTGCATTCGGGACCGTTTGGTTGCCTTACGAAACTCAGTGCAAAATGGGCAAAACTATTGCAAAAGTTCGTGCCACGAAGTCGCGTCGAAATTTTTCGCAACGAACGCATCCGATCCACCCCATTGGACCCTAAACTGACGTTTTGGTGCGTTTAGCACTATTTAGGTGGATTCAGGACCGTTTGGTTGCCTTACGAAACTCGGTGCAAAATGGGCCGAACTAGTGCAAAAAAGTTCGTGCCACGAAGTCGCTTCGAAATTTTTCACAACGAACGCACCTGATCCACCCCATTGGACACTAAACTGACATTTTGGTGCATTTCATACTATTTGGGTGCATTCGGGACCGTTTGGTTGCCCTACGAAACTCGGTGCAAAACGGGCTGAACTAGTGCAAAAGTTCGTGCCACGAAGTCGCGTCGGAATTTTTCGCAACAAACGCACCCGATCCACGCCATTGGACCCTAAACTGATCTTTTGGTGCGTTTGGTACTATTTGGGAGCATCAGGATCGTTTGGTTGCCTTACGAAACTGGGTACAAAACGAGCCGAACTAGTGAAAAAGTTCGTGCCACGAAGTCGCGTCGGAATTTTTCGCAACGAACGCATCCGATCCACCCCATTAGACCCCAAACTGACATTTTCATGTGTTTCGTACTCTTTGGGTGCATTCGGGGCCGTTTGGTTGCCTTACGAAACTCGGTGCAAAACGGCCCGAACTAGTGCAAAAGTTCGTGCCACGAAGTCGCGTCGAAATTTTTCACAACGAACGCACCTGATCCACCCCATTGCACCCTAAACAGACATTTTGGTGCGTTTTGTACTATTTGGCGCATCCGGGACAGTTTGGTTGCCTTACAAAACTTAGTGCAAAACGAGCCGAACTAGTGCAAAAGTTCGTGCCACGAAGTCGCGTCGAAATTTTTCACAACAAACGCACCCGATCCACCCCATTGGACCCTAAACTGACGTTTTGGTGCGTTTAGCACTATTTGGGTGTATTCAGGACCGTTTGGTTGCCTTACGAAACTCGGTGCAAAATGGGCCGAACTAGTGCAAAAGTTCGTGCCACGAAGTCGCCTCGAAATTTTTCACAACAAACGCACCCGATCCACCCCATTGGACCCTAAACTGACGTTTTGGTGCGTTTAGCACTATTTGGGTGGATTCAGGACCGTTTGGTTGCCTTACGAAACTCGGTGCAAAATGGGCCGAACTAGTGCAAAAGTTCGTGCCACGAAGTCACGTCGAAATTTTTCACAATGAACGCACCTAATCCACCCCCATTGGACACTAAACTGACGTTTTGGTGCATTTCATACTATTTGGGTGCATTCGAGACCGTTTGGTTGCCCTACGAAACTCGGTGCAAAACGGGCTAAACTAGTGCAAAAGTTCGTGCCACAAAGTCGCGTTGGAATTTTTCGCAACAAACGCACCTGATCCACGCCATTGGACCCTAAACTGATCTTTTGGTGCGTTTGGTTCTATTTGGGTGCATCAGGACCGTTTGGCTGCCTTACGAAACTCGGTACAAAACGAGCCGAACTAGTGAAAAAGTACGTGCCACGAAGTCGCGTCGGAACTTTTTGCAACGAACGCACCCAATCCACCCCATTAGACCCCAAACTGACGTTTTCGTACGTTTCGTACTCTTGGGTGCATTCGGGACCGTTTGGTTGCCTTACGAAACTCGGTACAAAACGGGTCAAACTAGTGCAAAAGTTCGTGCCACAAAGTCGCGTCGGAATTTTTCACAACGAACGCACCCGATCCACCCCCATTGGTCCCTAAACTGATGTTTTGGTCCGTCTCGTACTATTTGGGTGCATTCAGGACCGTTTTGTTGCCCTACGAAACTCGGTGCAAAACGGGCCGAACTAGTGCAAAAGTTCGTGCCACGAAGTCGGGTCATAATTTTTCGCAACGAATGCACCTAATCCACCCCAATGGACCCTAAACTGACATTTTGGTGCATTTCGTACAATTTGGGTGCATCCGGGACCGTTTGGTGGCCTTACAAAACTCGGTGCAAAATGGTCAGAACTAGTGCAAAAGTTCGTGCCACAGAGTCGCGCCGGAATTTTCCACAATGAACGCACCTGATTCACAACGTTGGACCCTAAACTAACATCGGAACCGTTTGGTTGCCCTACGAAACTCGGTGCAAAACAGGCCGGACTAATGCAAAAGTTCGTGCCACAAAATCGCGTCAGACTTTTTCGCAACGAACGCACCCGATCCTCTCCATTGGATCCTAAACTGACATTTTGGTCCGTTTCGTACTATTTGGGTGCATCCGGGACCGTTTGGTTGCCTTACGAATCTCAGTGCAAAATGGGCCAAACTAGTGCAAAAGTACGTGCCACGAAGTCGCGTCGAAATTTTTCGCAACGAACGCATCCGATCCATCCATTGGACCCTAAACTGACGTTTTGGTGCATTTCATACTATTTGGGTGCATTCGGGACCATTTGGTTGCCCTACGAAACTCGGTGCAAAACGGGCTGAACTAGTGCAAAAGTTCGTGCCACGAAGTTCGCGTCGGAATTTTTCGCAACAAAGGCACCCGATCCACGCCATTGGACCCTAAACAGATCTTTTGGTGCGTTTGTTACTATCTGGGTGCATCAGGACCGTTTGGCTGCCTTACGAAACTCGGTACAAAACGAGCCGAACTAGTGAAAAAGTTCGTGCACGAAGTCGCCGTCGGTACTTTTTGCAACGAACGCTCCCGATCCACCCCATTAGACCCCAATCTGACATTTTTCATGTGTTTCGTACTCTTTGGGTGCATTCGGGGCCGTTTGGTTGCCTTACGAAACTCGGTGCAAAACGGCCCGAACTAGTGCAAAAGTTCGTGCCACGAAGTCGCGTCGAAATTTTCACAACGAACGCACCTGATCCACCCCATTGCACCCTAAACAGACATTTGGTGCGTTTTGTACTATTGGCGCATCCGGGACAGTTTGGTTGCCTTACAAAACTTAGTGCAAAACGAGCCGAACTAGTGCAAAAGTTCGTGCCACGAAGTCGCGTCGAAATTTTTCACAACAAACGCACCCGATCCACCCCATTGGACCCTAAACTGACGTTTTGGTGCGTTTAGCACTATTTGGGTGTATTCAGGACCGTTTGGTTGCCTTACGAAACTCG
>NC_053136.1:32136111-32195515 GCF_016808335.1 Panicum virgatum
TTTGCACTAGTTCCCCGTTTGCACCGAGTTTGCGAGGCAAACAAACAGTCTCGAATGCAACCAAATAGTACGAAACGCACCGAAACCATCAGTTTAGGGTTCTTAATAGGGTGGATCGGGGTGCGTTCGTTGTGAATAATTCCGAAGCGACTTCGTGGCACGACTTTGTGCACTAGTTTGGCCCGTTGTGCACTGAGTTTCGTAAGGCAAACCATAACAGTCGTCGAATGCACCCACCCCCAATAGTACCAAAACACACCAAAACATCAGTTTAGGGTCTACTAGGGTGGATCGGGTGCGTTCGTTGTGAAACAATTCCGGCTCGATTTCGTGGCCACGCCGAACTTTTGCACTAGATTCGGGCCCGTTTTGCACCGATGTTTTGTAAGCAACCAAACAGTCTCGAATGCACCCAAATAGTACGAAACGCGCCGAAACATCAGTTTAGGGTCTAATGGGGTAGATCATGTCCATGCGAAAATTCCGACGTGGAATTCGTGGCACGAACTTCTGCACTAGTTCGGCCCAGTTTTACACCAAGGTTTCGTATGGCAACCAATGGTCCCGAATGCACCCAAATAATACGAAACGCACCAAAACGTCAGTTTAGGGTCTAATGGGGTGGATCGGGTGTGTTCGTTGTGAGAATTCCAACACGACTTCGTGGCACGAAATTTTTTACTACTTTCGGCCCCTTGTGCTACAAGTTTCGTAAGGCAATAAACCGTCCCGAATGCACCCAAATAGTACGAAACGCACCAAAACGTCATTTTAGGGTCAAATGGGGTGGATCGGGTACGTTCGTTGCAAAAAATTCTGACGCGGACTTCGTGGCACGAACTTTTGCACTAGTTTAGCCCGTTTTGCACCGAGTATCGTAAGGCAACCCAACGGCCCCGAATGCACCCAAGTAGTACGAAACGCACCAAAACATCAGTTTAGGGTCTAATGGATTGGATCGGGTGCGTTCGTTGCGAAAAATTCTGACGCGACTTCGTGGCACCAACTTTTGCATTCGTTCGGGCCGTTTTGCAACCGATTTCGTAAGGCAACCAAACAGTCCCGAATGCAGCCAAACAGTACGAAACGCACCAAAACATTAGTATAGGGTCTAATGGGATGGATCGGGTGCATTCGTTGCGAAAAATTCCTATGCGACTTCGTGCCATGAACTTTTGCACTACTTCGGCCCGTTATGAACCGAGTTATGTAAGGCAATCAAACGATCCCGAATGCACACAAATAGTATGAAACGCACCAAAATGTCATTTTAGGGTCCAAATGGGAGAATCGGGTGCGTTCGTTGCGAAAAATTCTGACGCGACTTCGTGGCATGAACTTTTGCACTAGTTCGGCCCGTTGTGCACCGAGTTTCGTAAGGCAACCAAACAGTCCCGAATGCACCCAATAGTACGAAATGCACCAAAACGTCAGTTTAGGGTCTAATGGGGTGGATCGGGTGCGTTCGTTGCGGAAAATTCCGACGCGACTTCGTGGCACGAACTTTTGCACTAGTTCGGCCCGTTTTGCACCGAGTTTCGTAAGGCAACCAAACAGTCTCGAATGCACCCAAATAGTACGAAACGCACCAAAACGTCAGTTTAGGGTCTAAAGGCTGTGGATCGGGTGCGTGCGAAAAATTCTGACGCGACTTCGCGGTACGAACTTCTGCACTAGTTCTGCCCCGTTTTTACACCGAGTTTCGTATGGTAACCAAACGGTCCCGATTGCACCATATAGTACGAAACACACCAAAACATCAGTTTAGGGTCCAAATGGGAGAATTGGGTGCGTTCGTTGCGAAAAATTTTTGACGCGACTTCGTGGCACGAACTTTTGCACTTTTCGGCCCGTTTTGCACCGAGTTTCGTAATGCAACCAAACGGTTCAGGATGCACCCATATAGTTCGACACACACCAACATGTCAGTTTAGGGTCCAAAGGGGTGGATTGGGTGCGTTCGTTGCGAAAAATTCCGACGCGACTTCGTGGCACGAACTTTTGCACTAGTTCGGCCCGTTTTGCACTGAGTTTTGTAAGGCAACCCTAACAGTCTCGAATGCACCCAAATAGTACGAAACGCACCAAAACGTCAATTTAGGGTCTAATGGGGTGGATCGGGTGCGTTCGTTGCGAAAAATTCCGACGCGACTTCGTTGCACGAACTTTTGCACTAGTTCGGCCCGTATTGCACCGAGTTTCGTAAGGCAACCAAACGGTCTCGATTGCACCCAAATAGTAAGAAACGCACCAAAACATCAGTTAGGGTCCAAATGGGAGAATCGGGTGCGTTCGTTGCGAAAAATTCTAACGCGACTTCGTGGCACAAACTTTTGCAGTAGTTCGGCCCGTTTTTGCACCGAGGTTTGCAAGGCAACCAAACGGTCCCGATTGCACCCAATAGTACGAAACACACTAAAATGTTAGTTTAGGGTCCAAATGGGAGAATCGGGTGCGTTCGTTGCGAAAAATTCTGACGCGACTTCGTGACACAAACTTATGCACTTTTTGGCCCGTTTTGCACTGAGTTTCGTAAGGTAACCAAACGGTCCCGGATGCACCCAAATAGTTCGACACACACCAACATGTCAGTTTAGGGTCCAATGGGGTGGATTGGGTGCGTTCGTTGCGAAAAATTCCGACGCGACTTCGTGGCACGAACTTTTGCACTAGTTCAGCCCGTTTTGCACCGATTTTCGTAAGGCAACCAAACGGTCCCGATTGCACCCAAATAGTACGAAACGCACGAAAACATCAGTTTAGGGTCCAAATGGGAGAATCGGGTGCGTTCGTTGCGAAAAATTTTGACGCGACTTCGTGGCATGAACTTTTGAACTTTTCGGCCCGTTTTGCACCGAGTTTCGTAAGGCAACCAAACGGTCCCGGATTCACCCAAATAGTTCGGCACACACCAAAATGTCATTTTTGGGTCCAATGGGGTGTTTCGGGTGCATTCGTTGCGAAAAATTCCGATGCGACTTCGTGGCACGAACTTTTGCACTAGTTCGGCCCGTTGTGCACCGAGTTTCGTAAGGCAACCAAATAGTCTCGAATGCACCCAAATAGTGCGAAACACACCAAAACATCAGTTTAGGGTCCAAATGGGAGAATCGGGTGCGTTCGTTGCGAAAAATTCTGACGCGACTTCGTGGCACAAACTTTTGCACTAGTTCGGCCCGTTTTGCACCGAGGTTTGCAAGGCAACCAAACGGTCCCGATTGCACCCAAATAGTACGAAACGCACTAAAACGTTAGTTTAGGGTCCAAATGGGAGAATCGGGTGCGTTCGTTGCGAAAAATTCTGACGCGACTTCGTGGCACAAACTTTTGCACTTTTCGGCGCGTTTTGCACCGAGTTTCGTAAGGCAACCAAACGGTCCCGGATGCAAACCAAATAGTTCGACACACACCAACATGTCAGTTTAGGGTCCAATGGGGTGGATTGGGTGCGTTCGTTGCGAAAAATTCCGACGCGACTTCATGGCACGAACTTTTGCACTAGTTCAGCCCGTTTTGCACCGATTTTCGTAAAAGCAACCAAACGGTCCCGATTGCACCCAAATAGTACGAAACGCACCAAAACATCAGCTTAGGGTCCAATTGGGATAATCGGGTAAGTTCGTTGCGTAAAATTCTGACGCGACTTCGTGGCACGAACTTTTGAACTTTTCGGTTCTTTTTGCACCGAGTTTCGTAAGGCAACCAACGGTCCGGCATGCACCCAAATACTTTGACACACACCAACATGTCAGTTTAGGGTCCGATGGGGTGGATTGGGTGCGTTCGTTGCGAAAAAATTCCGACGCGACTTCGTGGCACGAACTTTTGCAATAGTTCGACCTGTTTGCACCGAGTTTCGTAAGGCAACCAAACGGTCCCGATTGCACCCAAATAGTACGAAACGCACCAAAACATCAGTTTAGGGTCCAAATGGGAGAATCGGGTGCGTTCGTTGCGAAAAATTTTGACGCGACTTCGTGGCATGAACTTTTGAACTTTTCGGCCTGTTTTGCACCAAGTTTCGTAAGGCAACGAAATGGTCCCGGATTCACCCAAATAGTTCGACACACACCAAAATGTCATTTTTGGGTCCAATGGGGTGTTTCGGGTGCATTCGTTGCGAAAAATTCCGATGCGACTTCGTGGCACGAACTTTTGCACTAGTTCGGCTCGTTGTGCACCGAGTTTCATAAGGCAACCAAACAGTCTCGAATGCACCCAAATAGTGCGAAACGCACCAAAACATCAGTTTAGGGTCTAATGGGATGGATCGGGTGCGTTCATTGCGAAAAATTCTGACGCGACTTCGTGGCACCAACTTTTGCATTCGTTCGGGCCGTTTTGCACCGAGTTTCGTAAGGAAACCAAACGGTCCCGAATGCAGCCAAACAGTACGAAACACACAAAAACATTAGTATAGGGTCTAATGGGATGGATCGGGTGCATTCGTTGCGAAAAATTCCAATGCGACTTCGTGGCACGAACTTTTGCACTACTTCGGCCCGTTATGCACCGAGTTATGTAAGGCAATCAAACGGTCCCGAATGCACACAAATAGTATGAAACGCACCAACACGTCATTTTAGGGTCCAATGGGGTGGATCGGCTACGTTCATTGCGAAAATTTTTGATGTGACTTCGTGGCACGAACTTTTGCACTAGTTCGGCCCGTTTAGCACCGAGTTTCGTAAGGCAACCAAACGGCCCCGAATGCACCCAAATAGTACGAAATGCACCAAAACGTCAGCTTAGGGTCCAATGGGGTGGATCGGGTGCGTTCGTTGCAAAAAATTTCGACGCCACTTCGTGGCACGAACTTTTGCACTAGTTCAGCCCGTTTTGCACTGATTTTCGTAAGACAACCAAACGGTCCCGATTGCACCCAAATAGTACGAAACGAACCAAAACATCAGTTTAGGGTCCAAATGGGAGAATCAGGTGCGTTCGTTGCGAAAAATTCTAACGCGACTTCGTGGCACGAACTTTTGCACTTTTCGGCACGTTTTGCACCGAGTTTCGTAAGGCAACCAAACGGTCCGGGATGCACCCAAATAGTTCGACACACACCAACATGTCAGTTTAGGGTCCAAAGGGGTGGATTGGGTGCGTTCGTTGCGAAAAATTCCGATGCGACATCATGGTACGAACTAGTTCGTCCCGTTTTGCACCGAGTTTCGTAAGGCAACCAAATAGTCTCGAATGCACCCAAATAGTACGAAACGCACCAAAATATCAGTTTAGGGTCTAATGGAGTGGATCGGGGGCGTTCGTTGCGAAAAATTCCGACGCGACTTCGTGGCACGAAATTTTGCACTAGTTCGGCCCGTTGTGCACCGAGTTTCGTAAGGCAACCAAACAGTCTTGAATGCACCCAAATAGTACGAAATGCACCAAAACGTCAGTTTAGGGTCTAATAGGGTGGATCGGGTGCGTGCAAAAATTCCGACGCGACTTCGTGGCACGAACTTCTGCGCTAGTTCAGCCCGTTTTGCACCGAGTTTTGTAAGGTAACCAAATGGTTCCGAATGCACCCAAATAGTATGAAACGCACCAAAATGTCAGTTTAGGATCCAATGGGGTGGATCGGGTGCGTTCGTTGCGAAAAATTCCGACGCGACTTCGTGGCACGAACTTTTGCACTAGTTCGCCGCGTTGTGCACCGAGTTTCGTAAGGCAACCAAACAGTCTCGAATGCACCCAAATAGTACGAAACGCACCAAAATATCAGTTTAGGGTCTAATAGGGTGGATCGGGTGCGTTCGTTGTGAAAAATTCCGACGCGACTTCGTGGCACGATCTTTTGCACTAGTTTGGCCCGTTGTGCACCGAGTTTCGTAAGGCAACCAAACAGTCTCGAATGCACCCAAATAGTACGAAACGCACCAAAACATCAGTTTACGGTCTAATAGGGTGGATCGGGTGCGTTCGTTGTGAAAAATTCCGGCGCGATTTCGTGGCACGAACTTTTGCACTAGTTCTGCCCGTTTTGCACCGAGTTTTGTAAGCAACCAAACAGTCTCGAATGCACCCAAATAGTACAAAACGCGCCGAAACATCAGTTTAGGGTCTAATGGGGTAGATCATGTGCGTGCGAAAAATTCCGACGCGAATTCGTGGCACGAACTTCTGCACTAGTTCGGCCCGTTGTACACCAAGTTTCGTATGGCAACCAAATGGTCCCGAATGCACCCAAATAATACGAAACGCACCAAAACGTCAGTTTAGGGTCTAATGGGGTGGATCGGGTGTGTTCGTTTCGAAAAATTCTAACACGACTTCGTGGCGCGAACTTTTTTACTACTTCGGCCCCTTGTGCACCGAGTTTCGTAAGGCAATCAAACGGTCCCGAATGTACCCAAATAGTACGAAACACACCAAAACGTCATTTTAGGGTCCAATGGGGTGGATCAGGTACGTTCGTTGCAAAAAATTCTGACGCGACTTCGTGGCACCAACTTTTGCACTAGTTTGGCCCGTTTCGCACCGAGTATCGTAAGGCAACCAAACGGCCCCGAATTCACCCAAGTAGTACGAAACGCACCAAAATTTAAGTTTAGGGTCCAATCGGGTGGATTGGGTGCGTTCGTTGCGAAAAATTCTGACGCGACTTCGTGGAATGAACTTTTGCACTAGTTCAGCCCGTTGTGCACCGAGTTTCGTAAGGCAACCAAACAGTCCCGAATGCACCCAAATAGTACAAAACGCACCAAAACATCAGTTTTAGGGTCTAATGGGATGGATCGGGCGCGTTCGTTGCGAAAAATTCTGACGCGACTTCGTGGCACCAACTTTTGCATTCGTTCGGGCCGTTTTGCACCGAGTTTCGTAAGGCAACCAAACGGTCCCGAATGCAGCCAAACAATACGAAACGCACCAAAACATTAGTATAGGGTCTAATGGGATGGATCGGGTGCATTTGTTGCGAAAAATTCCTATGCGACTTCGTGTCACGAACTTTTGCACTACTTCGGCCCGTTATGAACCGAGTTATGTAAGGCAATCAAACGGTCCCGAATGCACACAAATAGTTTGAAACGCACCAAAATGTCATTTTAGGGTCCAATGGGGTGGATCGGCTACGTTCATTGCGAAAATTTTTGATGTGACTTCGTGGCACGAACTTTTGCACTAGTTCGGCCCGTTTCGCACCGAGTTTCGTAAGGCAACCAAACGGCCCTAACTGCACCCAAATAGTACGAAACGCACCAAAACGTCAGCTTAGGGTCCAATGGGGTGGATCGGGTGCGTTCGTGGCGAAAAATTTCGACGCGACTTCGTGGCACGAACTTATGCATTCGTTCGGGCCGTTTTGCAACGAGTTTCGTAAGGCAACCAAACGGTCCCGAATGCAGCCAAACAGTACGAAACGCACCAAAACATTAGTATAGGGTCTAAAGGGATTGATCGGATGCATTTGGTGTGAAAACTTCCGATGCGACTTCGTGGCATGAACTTTTGCACTAGTTCGGCCCGTTTCGCACCGAGTTTCGTAAGGCAACCAAACGGCCCCGAATGCACCCAAATAGTACGAAACGCACCAAAACGTCAGTTTAGGGTCCAATGGGGTGGATCGGGTGTGTTCATTGCGAAAAATTCCGACGCGGACTCTTCGTGTCACGAACTTTTCCACTAGTTCGGCCTGTTTTGCACCAAGTTTCATAAGGCAACCAAATAGTATGAAACACAGCAAAACATCAGCTTTGGGTCCAATGGAGTGGGTCAGGTGCGTTTGTTGCGAAAAATTCTGACGCGACTTCGTGGCACGAACTTTTGCACTAGTTCGACCTGTTTTGCACTGAGTTTCGTATGGCAACCAAATGGTCTCGAATGCACCCACGTAGTACGAAACTCACCAAAACGTCAGTTTACGGTCCAACGGGGTGGATCGGGTGTGTTCGTTGCGAAAAATTCTGATGCGACTTCGTGGCACAAACTTTTGCACTACTTCGGCCCCTAGTGCACCGAGTTTCGTAAGGTAACCAAACGGTCCCGAATGCAACCAAATAGTACGAAACGCACCAAAATGACATTTTAGGGTCCAATGGGGTGGATCGGGTGTGTTCGTTGCAAAAAATTCTAACGCGACTTCGTGGCACAAACTTTTGCACTTTTCGGCCCGTTTTGCACCGAGTTTCGTAAGGCAACCAAACGGTTCGGGATGCATCCAAATAGTTCGACACACACCAACATGTCAGTTTAGGGTCCAAAGGGGTGGATTGGGTGCGTTCGTTGCGAAAAATTCCGACGCGACTTCGTGGCACGAACTTTTGCACTAGTTCGGCCCGTTTTGCACCGAGTTTCGTAAGGCAACCTAACAGTCTCGAGAATGCACCCAAATAGTACGAAACGCCCCAAAATGTCAATTTAGGGTCTAATGGGGTGGATCGGGTGCGTTCGTTGCGAAAAATTCCGACACGACTTCATTGCACGAACTTTTGCACTAGTTCGGCCCGTTTTGCACCGAGTTGCGTAATGCAACCAAACGGTCCCGAATGCACCCAAATAGTAAGAAATGCACCAAAACATCAGTTTAGGGTCGAAATGGGAGAATCGGGTGCGTTCGTTGCGAAAAATTCTGACGCGACTTCGTGGCACAAACTTTTGCACTAGTTCGGCCCGTTTTGCACTGAGGTTTGCAAGGCAACCAAACGGTCCCGATTGCACCCAAATAGTACGAAACGCACTAAAACGTTAGTTTAGGGTCCAAATGGGAGAATCGGGTGCGTTCGTTGCGAAAAAATTCTGACGCGACTTCGTGGCACAAACTTTTGCACTTTTCGGCCCGTTTTGCACCGAGTTTCGTAAGGCAACCAAACGGTCCCGGATGCACCCAAATAGTTCGGCACACTCCAACATGTCAGTTTAGGGTCCAATGGGGTGGATTGGGTGCGTTCGTTGCGAAAAATTCCGACGCGACTTCGTGGCACGAACTTTTGCACAAGTTCAGCCCGTTTTGCACCGATTTTCGTAAAAGCAACCAAACGGTCCCGATTGCACCCAAATAGTACGAAACGCACCAAAACATCAGTTTAGGGTCCAATTGGGATAATCGGGTGAGTTCGTTGCGAAAAATTCTGACGCGACTTCGTGGCACGAACTTTTGCACTTTTCGGTCCGTTTTGCACCGAGTTTCGTAAGGCAACCAAACGGTCCGGGATGCACCCAAATACTTTGACACACACCAACATGTCAGTTTAGGGTCCAAAGGGGTGGATTGGGTGCGTTCGTTGCGAAAAATTCCGACGCGACTTCGTGGCACGAACTTTTGCACTAGTTCGACCTGTTTTGCACCGAGTTTCGTAAGGCAACCAAACGGTCTCGATTGCACCCAAATAGTACGAAACGCACCAAAACATCAGTTTAGGGTCCAAATGGGAGAATCGGGTGCGTTCGTTGCGAAAAATTTTGACGCGACTTCGTGGCATGAACTTTTGAACTTTTCGGCCTGTTTTGCACCGAGTTTCGTAAGGCAACCAAACGGTCCCGGATTCACCCAAATAGTTCGACACACACCAAAATGTCATTTTTGGGTCCAATGGGGTGTTTCGGGTGCATTCGTTGCGAAAAATTCCGATGCGACTTCGTGGCACGAACTTTTGCACTAGTTCGGCCCGTTGTGCACCGAGTTTCGTAAGGCAACCAAACAGTCTCGAATGCACCCAAATAGTGCGAAACGCACCAAAACATCAGTTTAGGGTCTAATGGGATGGATCGGGTGCGTTCGTTGCGAAAAATTCTGACGCGACTTCGTGGCACCAACTTTTGCATTCGTTCGGGCTGTTTTGCACCGAGTTTCATAAGGCAACCAAACGGTCCCGAATGCAGCCAAACAGTACGAAACGCACCAAAACATTAGTATAGGGTCTAATGGGATGGATCGGGTGCATTCGTTGAGAAAAATTCCTATGCGACTTCGTGTCACGAACTTTTGCACTACTTCGGCCCGTTATGCACCGAGTTATCTAAGGCAATCAAACAGTCCCGAATGCACACAAATAATATGAAACGCACCAAAACGTCATTTTAGGGTCCATTGGGGTGGATCGGCTATGTTCATTGCGAAAAATTTTGATGTGACTTCGTGGCACGAACTTTTGCACTAGTTCGGCCCGTTTCACACCGAGTTTCGTAAGGCAACCAAATGGCCCCGAATGTACCCAAATAGTACGAAACGCACCAAAACGTCAGCTTAGGGTCCAATGGGGTGGATCGGGTGCGTTCGTTGCAAAAAATTTCGATGCGACTTCGTGGCACGAACTTTTGCACTAGTTCAGCCCGTTTTGCACCGATTTTCGTAAGGCGACCAAACGGTCCCGATTGCACCCAAATAGTACGAAACGCACCAAAACATCAGTTTAGGGTCCAAATGGGAGAATCAGGTGCGTTCGTTGCGAAAAATTCTGACGCGACTTCGTGGCATGATCTTTTCCACTTTTCGGCACGTTTTGCACAAATTTTCGTAAGGCAACCAAACGGTCCCGATTGCACCCAAATAGTACGAAACGCACCAAAACATCAGTTTAGGGTCCAAATGGGAGAATCAGGTGCGTTCGTTGCAAAAAATTCTGACGCGACTTCGTGGCACGAACTTTTCCACTTTTCGGCACGTTTTGCACCGAGTTTCGTAAGGCAACCAAACGGTCCGGGATGCACCCAAATAGTTCGACACACACCAACATGGCAGTTTAGGTCCAAAGGGGTGGATTGGGTGCGTTCGTTGCGAAAAATTCCGATGCGACATCGTGGTACGAACTAGTTCGGCCCGTTTTGCACCGAGTTTCGTAAGGCAAACAAACAGTCTCGAATGCAACCAAATAGTACGAAACGCACCAAAAAGTCAGTTTAGGGTCTAATGGAGTGGATCGGGTGCGTTCGTTGCGAAAAATTCCGACGCGACTTCGTGGCACGAAATTTTGCACTAGTTCGGCCCGTTGTGCACCGAGTTTCGTAAGGCAACCAAACAGTCTCGAATGCACCCAAATAGTACGAAATGCACCAAAACGTCAGTTTAGGGTCGAATAGGGTGGATCAGGTACGTGCAAAAAATTCCGACGCGACTTCGTGGCACGAACTTCTGCACTAGTTCGGCCTGTTTTGCACCGAGTTTGTAAGGTAACCAAATGGTCCCGAATGCACCCAAATAGTATGAAACGCACCAAAATGTTAGTTTAGGGTCCAATGGGGTGGATCGGGTGCGTTCGTTGCGAAAAATTCCGACGCGACTTCGTGGCACAAACTTTTGCACTAGTTCGCCCCGTTGTGCACCGAGTTTCGTAAGGCAACCAAACAGTCTCGAATGCACCCAAATAGTACGAAACGCACCAAAATATCAGTTTAGGGTCTAATAGGGTGGATCGGGTGCGTTCGTTGTGAAAAATTCCGACGCGACTTCGTGGCACGATCTTTTGCACTAGTTTGGCCCGTTGTGCACCGAGTTTCGTAAGGCAACCAAACAGTCTCGAATGCACCCAAATAGTACGAAACGCACCAAAACATCAGTTTACGGTCTAATAGGGTGGATCGGGTGCGTTCGTTGTGAAAAATTCCGGCGCGATTTCGTGGCACGAACTTTTGCACTAGTTCGGCCCGTTTTGCACCGAGTTTTGTAAGCAACCAAACAATCTCGAATGCACCCAAATAGTACGAAACGCGCCGAAACATCAGTTTAAGGTCTAATGGGGTAGATCATGTGCGTGCGAAAAATTCCGACGCGAATTCGTGGCACGAACTTCTGCACTAGTTCGGCCCGTTTTACACCAAGTTTCGTATGGCAACCAAATGGTCCCGAATGCACCCAAATAATACGAAACGCACCAAAACGTCTGTTTAGGGTCTAATGGGGTGGATCGGGTGTGTTCGCTGCGAAAAATTCCAACACGACTTCGTGGCACGAACTTTTTTACCACTTCGGCCCCTTGTGCACCGAGTTTCGTAAGGCAATCAAACGGTCCCGAATGCACCCAAATAGTACGAAACGCACCAAAACGTCATTTTAGGGTCTAAAGGGGTGGATCGGGTGCGTTCGTTGCGAAAAATTCTGACGTGACTTCGTGGCACGAACTTTTGCACTAGTTCGGAACGTTGTGCACCGAGTTTCGTTAGGCAACCAAACAGTCTCGAATGAACCCAAATAGTACGAAACGCACCAAAACATCAGTTTAGGGTCTAATGGGGTGGATCGGGTGCGTTCGTTGCTAAAAATTCCGACGAGACTTCGTGGCACGAACTTTTGCACTACTTCGGCCCCATGTGCACCGAGTTTCGTAACATAACCAAACGGTCCCGAATGCAACCAAATAGTACGAAACGCACCAAAATGTTAGCTTAGGGTCTAATGGGGTGGATCGGGTGCGTTCATAGCAAAAAATTCCGACGCAACTTCGTGGCACGAACTTTTGCACTACTTCGGCCCCTTGTGCACCGAGTTTCGTAAGGCACTCAAACGGTCCCGAATGCACCCAAATAGAACGAAATGCACCAAAATGTTAGTTTAGGGCCTAATGGGGTGGATCAGGAGCGTTCGTTGAGAAAAATTCCGACGCGACTTTGTGGCACGAACTTTTGCACTAGTTCAACCTGTTTTGCACTGAGTTTCGTAAGGCAACCAAATGGTCTCGAATGCACCCACGTAGTACGAAACGCACCAAAACGTCAGTTTACGGTCCAACGGGGTGGATCGGGTGTGTTCGTTGCGAAAAATTCTGATGCGACTTCGTGGCACGAACTTTTGCACTACTTCGGCCCCTTGTGCACCGAGTTTCGTAACATAACCAAACGGTCCCGAATGCAACCAAATAGTACGAAATGCACCAAAATGACATTTTAGGGTCCAATGGGGCGGATCGGGTGTGTTCGTTGCGAAAAATTCTGAAGCGACTTCGGGGCACGAACTTTTGCACTACTTCGGCCCCTTGTGCACCGAGTTTCGTAAGGCAACCAAACGGTCCCGAATGCACCCAAATAGTACGAAACGCACCAAAACGTTATTTTAGGGTCCAATGGGGTGGATCGGGTACATTCATTGCAAAAAATTCCGACGTGACTTCGTGGCACGAACTTTTGCACTAGTTCGGCCCGTTTCGCACCGAGTTTCGTAAGGCAACCAAGCGGCCCCGAATACACCCAAATAGTACAAAATGCACCAAAACATCAGTTTAGGGTCTAAAGGGGTGGAACTGGTGCGTTCGTTGCGAAAAATTCCGAAGCGACTTTGTGGCACGAACTTTTGCACTAGTTCCGCCCGTTTTGCACCGAGTTTCGTAAGGCAACCTAACAGCCCCGAATGCACCCAAATAGAATGAAACGCACTAAAATATCAGTTTAGGGTCAAATGGGGTGGATCGGGTGCATTCGTTGCGAAAAATTCCGACGCGACTTCGTGGCACGAACTTTTGCACTAGTTCGGCCTGTTTCGCACCGAGTATCGTAAGGCAACCAAACGGCCCCGAATGCACCCAAGTAGTACGAAACGCACCAAAATGTCAGTTTAGGGTCCAATGGGGTGGATCGGGTGCGTTCGTTGCGAAAAATTCCGACGCGACTTTGTGGAATGAACTTTTGCACTAGTTCAGCCCGTTGTGCACCGAGTTTCGTAAGGCAACCAAACAGTCCCGAATGCACCCAAATATTACGAAACGCACCAAAACATCAGTTTAGGTTCTAATGGGATGGATCGGGTGCGTTCGTTGCGAAAAATTCTGACGCAACTTCGTGGCACCAACTTTTGCATTCGTTCGGGCCGTTTTGCACCGAGTTTCGTAAGGCAACCAAACGGTCCCGAATGCAGCCAAACAGTACGAAACGCACCAAAACATTAGTATAGGGTCTAATGGGATGGATCGGGTGCATTCGTTGCGAAAAATTCCTACGCGACTTCGTGCCACGAACTTTTGCACTACTTCGGCCCGTTATGAACCGAGTTATGTAAGGCAATCAAACGGTCCCGAATGCACACAATTAGTATGAAACGCACCAAAACGTCATTTTAGGGTCCAATGGGGTGGATCGGCTACGTTCATTGCGAAAATTTTTGATGTGACTTCGTGGCACGAACTTTTGCACTAGTTCGGCCCGTTTCGCACCGAGTTTCGTAAGGCAACCAAACGTCCCCGAATGCACCCAAATAGTACGAAACGCACCAAAACGTCAGCTTAGGGTCCAATGGGGTGGATCGGGTGCGTTCGTTGCGAAAAATTTCGACGCGACTTCGTGGCACGAACTTTTGCATTCGTTCGGACCGTTTTGCAACGAGTTTCGTTAGGCAACCAAACGGTCCCGAATGCAGCCAAACAGTACGAAACGCACGAAAACATTAGTATAGGGTCTAAAGGGATTGATCGGATGCATTCATTGTGAAAACTTCCGATGCGACTTCGTGGCACGAACGTTTGCACTACTTCGGCCCGTTATGCACCGAGTTATGTAAGGCAATCAAACGGTCCCGAATGCGCACAAATAGTATGAAACGCACCAAAACGTCATTTTAGGGTCCAATGGGGTGGATCGGGTATGTTCATTGCGAAACATTCCGATGCGACTTCGTGGCACGAAGTTTTGCACTAGTTCGGCCCGTTTCTCACCGAGTTTCGTAAGGCAACCAAATGGCCCCGAATGCACCCAAATAGTACGAAACGCACAAAAACGTCAGTTTAGGGTCCAATGAGGTGGATCGGGTGTGTTCGTTGCGAAAAATTCTGACGCGACTTCGTGGCACGAACTTTTCCACTAGTTCGGCCTGTTTTGCACCAAGTTTCATAAGGCAACCAAATAGTCCCGAAGGCACCCAAATAGTATGAAACACACCAAAACATCAGTTTTGGGTCCAATGGAGTGGGTCAGGTGCGTTCGTTGCGAAAAGTTCCGACGTGACTTCGTGGCACGAACTTTTGCACTAGTTCGACCTGTTTTGCACTGAGTTTCGTAAGGCAACCAAATGGTCTCGAATTTACCCACGTAGTACGAAACGCATCAAAAGGTCAGTTTACGGTCCAACGGGGTGGATTGGGTGTGTTCGTTGCAAAAAATTCTGATGCGACTTCGTGGCACGAACTTTTGCACTACTTCGGCCCCATGTGCACCGAGTTTCGTAACGTAACCAAACGGTCCCGAATGCAACCAAATAGTACGAAACACACCAAAATGACATTTTAGGGTCCAATGGGGCGGATCGGGTGTGTTCGTTGCGAAAAATTCTGACGCGACTTCGTGGCACGAACTTTTGCACAACTTCGGCTCCTTGTGCACCGAGTTTCGTAAGGCAACCAAACGGTGCCGAATGCACCCAAATAGTACGAAACGCACCAAAACGTCATTTTAGGGTTGAATAGGGTGGATCGGGTACATTCATTGCGAAAAATTCGGACGCGACTTCGTGGCACGAACTTTTGCACTAGTTCGGCCCGTTTCGCACCGAGTTTTGTAAGGCAACCAAGCGGCCGAGAATGCACCCAAATAGTACGAAACGCACCAAAACATCAGTTTATGGTCTAAAGGGGTGGATCGGGTGCGTTCGTTGCGAAAAATTCCGAAGCGACTTTGTGGCACGAACTTTTGCACTAGTTCCGCCCGTTTTGCACCGAGTTTCGTAAGGCAACCTAACAGCCCCGAATGCACCCAAATAGAATGAAACGTACTAAAATATCAGTTTAGGGTCTAATGGGGTGGATCGGGTGCGTTCGTTGCGAAAAATTCCGACGCGACTTCGTGGCACGAACTTTTGCACTAGTTCGGCCTGTTTCGCACCAAGTTTCGTAAGGCAACCAAACGGCCCCGAATGCACCCAAATAGTATGAAACGCACCAAAACGTCAGTTTAAGGTCCAATGGGTGGGGGATCGGGTGCGTTCGTTGCGAAAAATTCCGAAGCGACTTCGTGGCATGAACATTTGCACTAGTTCGGCCCGTTTTGCACCAATTTTCGTAGGGCAACCAAACAGTCTTGAATGCACCCAAATAGTACAAAACGCACCAAAACGTTTGTTTAGGGTCTAATGGGGTGGATTGGGTGCGTTCTTTGCGAAAAATTCTGACATGACTTCGTGGCACGAACTTTTGCAATAGTTCGGCCCGTTTTAAACTGAGTTTTGTAAGGCAACCAAACAGTCTCGAATGCACCCAAACAGTACGAAATGCACCAAAACATCAGTTTAGGGTCACAATTGCACCCAAATAGTATGAAATGCACGAAAACGTCAGTTTAGGGTCCAAATGGCATAATCGGGTGCGTTCGTTGTGAAAAATTCTGATGCGACTTCGTGACATGAACTTTTGCACTTTTCGGCCCGTTTTGCACCAAGTTTCGTAAGGCAACCAAACGGTCCCGGATGCACCCAAATAGTTCGACACACACGAAAATGTCAGTTTAGGGTCCAATGGGGTGTATCGGGTGCGTTTGTTGCGTAAAATTCTGACGCGACTTCATGGCACGAACTTTTGCACTAGTTCGGCCCATTTTGCACCGAGTTTCGTAACGCAACCAAACAGTCTCGAATGCACCCAAATAGTACGAAACACACCAAAACATCAGTTTAGGGTCTAATGGGGTGGATCGGGTGCGTTCGTTGCGAAAAATTCCGACGCGACTTCATGGCACGAACTTTCGCACTACTTCGGTCCGTTGTGCACCGAGTTTCGTAAGGCAACCAAATAATATGAAACGCACCAAAACTTCATTTTAGGGTCCAATGGGGTTGATCGGGTACGTTCATTGCGAAAAATTCCGACGCGACTTCATGGCACGAACTTTTGCACTAGTTCGGCCCGTTTCGCACCCAGTTTTGTAAGGCACCCAAACGGCCCCGAATGCACCCGAATAGTACGAAACGCACCAAAACTTTAGTTTAGGGTCCAATGGGGTACATCGGGTGCGTTCGTTGCGAAAATTCCGACGCGATTTCGTGGCATGAACTTTTGCACTAGTTCGGCCCGTTGTGCACCAAGTTTCATAAGACAACCAAACAGTCCCGAATGCACCCAAATAGTACGAAACGCACCAAAATGTCAGTTTAGGGTCTATTGGGGTGGATCGGGTGCGTTCATTGCGAACAATTTCGACGCGACTTCGTGGCACGAACTTTTGCACTAGTTCAGCCCATTTTGCACCGAGTTTCGTAAGGCAACCAAACGGTCCTGATTGCACCAAAATAGTATAAAACGCACCAAAACGTCAATTTAGGGTCCAACTGGGAGAATCGGGTGCGTTCGTTACGAAAAATTCTGATGCGACTTCGTGGCACGAACTTTTGCCCTTTTCGGCCCGTTTTGCACCGAGTTTCATCAGGCAACCAAACGGTACCGGATGCACCCCAATAATTCGACACACACGAAAATGTCAGTTTAGGGTCCAATGGGGTGTTTCAGGGTGCGTTCGTTGCGAAAAATTCTGACCCGACTTCATGGCACGAACTTTTGCACTAGTTCGGCCCGTTTTGCACCGAGTTTCGTAAGGCAACCAAATAGTCTCGATTGCTCCCAAATAGTACTTAACGCACCAAAACATCAGTTTAGGGTCTAATGGGGTGGATCGGGTGCGCTTCGTTGCGAAAAATTCCGACGCGACTTCGTGGCACGAACTTTTGCATTAGTTCGGCCCGTTGTGCACCGAGTTTCGTAAGGCAACCAAACAATCCCGAGTGCACCCAAATAGTACGAAATGCACCAAAACATCAGTTTAGGGTCTAATGGGGTGGATTAGATGTGTTCGTTGCGAAAAATTCCGACATGACTTCGTGGCACGAACTTTTGCACTAGTTCGGAACGTTGTGCACTGAGTTTCGTTAGGCAACCAAACAGTCTCGAATGAACCCAAATAGTACGAAACACACCAAAACATCAGTTTAGGGTCTAATGGGGTGGATCGGGTGCGTTCGTTGCTAAAAAATCCGACGAGACTTCGTGGCACGAACTTTTGGACTAGTTCGGCCCGTTTTGCACCGAGTTTCGTAAGGCAACCAACGACCCCGAATGCAACCAAATAGTACGAAACGCACCAAAATGTTAGCTTAGGGTCTAATGGGGTGGATCGGGTGCGTTCATAGCAAAAAATTCCGACGCAACTTCGTGGCACGAACTTTTGCATTACTTCGGCCCCTTGTGCACCGAGTTTCGTAAGGCACTCAAACGGCCCCGAATGCACCCAAATAGAACGAAATGCACCCAAATGTTTAGTTTCGGGCCTAATGGGGTGGATCAGGTGCGTTCGTTGAGAAAAATTCCGACGTGACTTCATGGCACGAAGTTTTGCACAAGTTCGGCCCGTTTTGCACCAAGTTTCGTAAGGCAACCAAACAGTCCTGAAAACATCAGTTTAGGGTCTAATGGGGTGGATCGGGTGTGTTTGTTACGAAATATTCCGACGCGACTTCGTGGCACGAACTTTTGCACTACTTCGGCCCGTTGTGCACCGAGATTCGTAAGGTAACCAAACGGTCCCGAATGCACCCAAATAGTACGAAACGCACCAAAACATCATTTTAGGGTCCAATGGGGTGGATCGATTACATTCGTTGCGAAAACTTCCGACGCGACTTCGTGGCATGAACTTTTGCACTAGTTCGGCCTGTTTTGCACCGAGTTTTGTAAGGCAAGCAAACGGTCCCGAATGTAGCCAAATAGTACGAAACGCACCAAAATGTTAGTTTAGGGTCTAATGGGGTGGATCGGGTGCATTCGTTGCGAAAAATTCCAACGCGACTTCGTGGGACGAACTTTTGCACTAGTTCGGCCCGTTTTGCACCGAGTTTCGTAAGACAACCAAACGGTCCCGAATGCACCCAAATAGTACGAAACGCACCAAAACGTCATTTTAGGGTCCAATGGGGTGGATCGGGTGCGTTCGTTGCGAAAAATTCCGACGCGACTTCGTGGCACGAACTTTTGCATTAGTTCGGCCCGTTGTGCACCGAGTTTCGTAAGGCAACCAAACGGTCCCGAGTGCACCCAAATAGTATGAAATGCACCGAAACATCAGTTTAGGGTAAAATGGGGTGGATCAGGTGCATTCGTTGTGAAAAACTCTGACGTGACTTCATGGCACGAACTTTTGCACTAGTTCGGCCTGTTTTGCACTGAGTTTCGTATGGCAACCAAACGGTGTGACACCTCAGGTGTCAGTTTAACCAATGCCAGGCGATTAACATAACTTCACACATAAATGAGCTAAGAAAACTTAAATAAGAACCCTATGTCTAGTTCTTGCAAACTTGTGTGTAAATGTATGAGTGCATGTGTTTGAGTGCAATGTGCTTAAAAAATAATTTTTGGTACACTTTTAAACTTGACTTGACATGAGTGGGAATAAGGCACTAAAATACATCTTTCATAATGATCTATAAACCTTCTATGCAAATCAAATTCAAACTGGAAAACCATCACATGAAATGGTTAATGGAACCATTCATGATTTGTGAAGATTTGATAGTTCAAACAAAATAATAAAATGAGGCCACAAATTTTCAATGCACAAGTAGTTTGAAATCTTGAAAATCGTTTTAAAGAAAAGAAGACATAAAGACCATACTTACCTCGGTGGTCCAATAAGAAAATATTTAGTTATTTATTTCTTTCTCAAATCACAACTTGGAGTAGTTGAAACAAAATAATAATTCAAATAAGGGACCATAACCTTTCCTTTAGCACATAATGTCAAATATTTATACAAAACAATAATGCATCCTTGTATATAGTATGTGTGGATATAAAACTTGTTCCTTTAATATTCTTGAACTTTCATGCTCAACTAGTCACAAAAAAATGTAGAATAAAGACACACTCATATTTTTGGGGCACATAGTTTAATTTAAAAAGACTTTTTGCTAATTCAAAATTTAAACATTCAAATAAACAGGAGTTCAATTTCTAGTAGTAAGGAAGTTAAAAATAACTTTCAAACCAATGCACTTATGCATAGGAAAATGAATATACATATTCACCATGTCATGTTAAACAAAAGCCTAGTTGAAGCCTACGAGTAAAAGTGCCAAAATTCACATAGAATGATAAGTACTTTAAATGGCAGTTTTTGAAATAATTAAATAACTCTCAAACCACTGCTCGAATGAAAAAGTGCATAAAACGAAAGTTGTAGATCTCGAAAAACTGAGCAAAAGTGGTATTCAACACTTTTTCATTTGAGGCCAAGAAGAAGGAGAACAATTGAGTTTACAGATTTGAATCTTGAACTTCGAGTTAATTACGAAATTACCCTCCACTCCCTCTCCTACCTCTCGCCTCCCTGCACCATGCCTACGGGTGGCGTCCGTACGCCGGCGCTGGCCACCTAGCTGGCCACGCGTCGCACCCCGACCGAAACCGCCCTCGAGCACTCACGGTTTGCCCCCTGGCCGTCCCCTCTAGCTGCACGGGCGAGAGGCATGTGTCCCCGACCCCCTGGAAGGCCGCCACGACCTCCCGCGCCATGCAACGCCGCTCGCTAGCCGTCCCGACGGCGTCGCCGCGTTCCGACCTCGACCATGCCAGTTCGACCTCCCCCAGGAGTCCCAAACCTTCGCCACTAAACGTACTCCCCTATAAATTGGAGCCCCAAGCCGACGTCGCGCGCGAGACCTCCGTTCCCTGTCGCCTCGTCAGAGCCGCCGGCGAGCTGAGCTCGTCGCGGACCGGCCGCCCCAGCCCCACATTGCCCAGACCGGCAACACCACCACCCTCCTAGACCTCTACCAAAGCTCTACGACCCAGCCGTCTAGCCCTACGGCCAGCAGAGCGCCACCGCGCTGGAGCAAACTCGCCGCCGTCCGCCCCTCTCCGTGGAGCCGCCGCTGCGGACCACCTCCGCTCCTCCCAAGACCATCCAAAGGTGAGGCTTAGCCCCCTCTCCATTTTTCCCTACCTTTCCCCTACCTCTAACGACCTTCCTCGCCGGAAACAGCGCCGCCGTTCCCTTCTCTGTCCGCCAGGGACCTCCGTTGAGAAGAAACAAAAGTTGAGGGGCTAGATCGAAAGATGTGCATGAACTCAAGAACTATAAACCAGTGAACTTTAAAATTTTTTAGAAAATCGTATAAAAATCAGAAAAATGTAAACTAAAATGTTTTGGAATCCTTGAAACAAGATCTGCAAGTTTTGTTACATGCACATGTTCAGATTCTGTCCACATTTTAATGTAGGAAAAAGATTAGGATAAATGGCACATAAATGTTCTAGGAGTTTGGTTCAGTAACTATGCTTAAGTTTTGGATATGTTGAACTTAGTACTGTTAGAAGAACCTGGTAAAAATATGAGCTCTGTTTGAAATTGTTTGCTTGCTCAAATGATCAAGATTCCTAAATCTACTAGTATTGCTCATGTATTAATGCTGGTAGAAATAATGAGTTTCTTTGTATGAAACTTTTTCCTTGTATGAAGGTCACTAAAAACTTACTGTTTCGCAAGTTTGAGAAATTTTAGATCAGTCTAACTATATATTTGAGTTAATGCTTGATAAGTAGGATTTATTTGTGATAAATAGTTCCTTTGCGTAGAAAAATATGATAATATTTGTGGGACTCTCCTTTAGTCATAAATGCATGCCTACAAAATTTGAGATCCATATGATGACAATAACGGTAGATACAAAATGTGCATGTTATGCCATGAATAGATTTGTTATTTTTGTCCTGGTAACAATAATGCTTGAATGCTCATGATTTTTTCTCCCGTTACTAAACAGTGTGTATAGATGCTATAGAAAAAGTTTCACATGCTTTACTATAAATTTGATAATTCGAATAATAATGCATGTGTATACATTGTTTTATTCCTTGATGTTTATAATTGTGATGAAAATGCTTCATATTTTTACTACAGCATTTTTAGATAGAAACTAAGCTCTGGTAAAAGTTTTATGTGCAGAAACCTGGTAGAACTCTTTGTAGAATTTAAGTTTGATAAATGCATGTTAACATTGCCGATTTTATATCTCCTGTTATATGCGCAGATTAAATTTGGAAAAATTACAGTTTAGCACACATCATGTCTAGTTGTTTCTGTTAAATTTTGAACTCCAGAGCTAGTGTAGTTTAGTCTAGATAAATACATCTTCATTAGTACATGCTCAGCTTTGGATAATTTCATGGCTAGATGCTTTATTGTTTATACTTTAAATTTTTACTGGGAGTAGCTGAGTAGATGAAGTACCTTACATAAAAATTCTTGCTCCAGAAACTAATCCTAATTTATGAAGTTAAACAGTCAAACAACTAGGTGTTTACATTTAATATAAAACCCGCCACACAGCTCTTTTATGAAGTAAAGTGAATTTAAGAACTAATCTATAAACGATTGCCCAGAAAACAAAGTTAACTAAGACCACCACAATAAACACATGCTATATTGGACTACAACTTTATAGTGAAGGAAAGAAATATGTTTATATCATGTTGTAATAATATCATTTCTGCATGCATATAGAAACAGTAAATCTACTCGACGGTGATTACGAGTTGGTGCCCGCGAATACTACCACTCCGGAGAGTGTCTCTCTTAATTATACTGACTTGAATCAAGACCCGAACCAATGTTCGGAAGAGCCCAAGGCTACTTTTGAACTGTGCTAACTTATCTCAAGGCCTGGGCCAAGCCCCAGAGGTTTTTCTACCTGACAGTGCCCAAGAAGGCAAGCCCCGGTGCATAATCCCATTATTTTACGCATTATATTCATCTAACTATTTGTATATGTTGTAATAATTTTATTGCGCATTTACATTTTCTAGGTGTTGATCGAAAACCTTGGGTGCATGATCCCTAGGTACCTATGTTTGTTATCCGGATCTTTTTCTCGACTAGTTGCCCCGCTAACTAGGTACGGTAAAAGTCGAGAGGTTTCCTGCCTCTCGCAAGCAAATTGGAATTTTACTGACTTTAATTCCTGCTGAAATATAAGGACAACGGGCGAGGTTGTGTAGTTGTGATACCCCACTGGTATAGTCAAAAATGGCTAAGGTCGCTGTGTGTGGCTCATTTCGTTAAGCGTTTGAAAGTACTAGCCACATGCCGAGAAATATGGTAATCGGTAAGCTTAAGTACCTGATTGGACCGGCGAGTGGAACGACCATTCACCCTGTTGGTAGATGTAGGTTTTATTTTTGTCCGGACATACGGGTGCAGAGTGGTCGGACTCTGTAGTCGAGGAGGGTGACCCGGATCCACGAACTGGAAAGAAAGGGGAAAAGTTGCGTGGGCGAAAGCGGCGTCGATCCCCATGCATGTGTGTTAGGTTCCCCTGGCCAGGTTGAAATTCGATTCATAATCGTATGCCTCTCACGGCATGAGATTGCTTAATGTTTTCGGTCACATAGAGTAGCAAGTGGAACATGATGATGATAATACTGCTGGTTGATTAAATGATTGCTCTACCATGTTTGTGTAGAGTTAGATGCAAACTTAGAACGGTTAATCTAACTAGAAGATGGCTAGATAAAATTTGGAAATAAGGACCAACTCTTAGTGGCATTTTTGGCAAAACAAACCCCACCAACCAAAAAGCCTTGCATGTCTAGTTATCGGACTATGTTATATCCGGTGACGGGTAAGTCTTGCTGAGTATTAGTATACTCAGCCTTGCTTGTGGCACTGTTTTTTAGGTACTAACTTCGAAGATCTGTTTGCGAGTCTTACTTGGTCGTGTACCTTGCCTCCGGGCTGGTATGTTGAGTGGGATGGCCCTTCAGCTGGTGCTGACCACCCTCCCACTGAGTGACGCTTTTCGTATGGGCTTTATCGATACGTCACTTTCTTTCGTTAGATGTTTGATTACTTCCGCTGAGACTTTGACTCTTGAATAATTTGTGTAGTTTGGAACTCTATAGTACTTCGCTACTCTGAACATGGTTTGTAATAAATTTCCTTTCCGCTGCAATCACTCTGAGATGTATGAAATGTTCAGTGTTGTAATCTCCGGGCTCACCTTCGTGTGAGTGTTGTCTGCTAGTCCTGGAATAGTGTGGCTTTTATCGAGGCTTCACTCGAGGAACTACCGGTGAGTGCCATTTTGGGCCAGAGTTGCTTAGCAACAAAGATCAGTGCACCCAGGCCCAGTAGTTTTGGGTGGTTCCGCCACAGCTAGGCATCAGAGCTCGCAGACAGCCTACCAGAGATGACAACCTCGGTTTTCAAAACAACAAATAAAACTTGACTTCAAAACTACTAAAGTTTTTGAAAGAGTTTAGGATCTCCAAGGACAAGTGTAGGACGTAAAGCCCTAAGGGATCTTATGGGTATTATCAGGTGGCTTATTTTGTATGGCTAACTTCCAGCACATTACTTTTATGTAATTAAATTCCATAATTTAAATTCTGCAACTACATCGTCGCCGCGAAGGTATGCTTACTCAGTCAGCTGAGGGACTCTGACCTTCCCGTCGGTGATACGAGCCGAACGCTGGAGCTCAAGCAGTGGCCTACTTGAGCTACTGCCCATATACCAACTTTGGTTGATTATATGGGGAGTAATGGTTCGAAATTGGAATTCCATTCCCCGTCGAAGACGGTACTCAGTCAATACGTTGTTTCGATAACGTATGCTTAACGTTGTCCATACGGCGGTAATTGTATGGATGACGGTTCTATAGTGATCAGTAATGTATGGGAACGCTTTCGTGAGTGCTGGCATGGAAGGTTCAATTTATATATTGTCAATTTTCTGCAGGTACGCTAACTCGAAATCGAATCCTAGGCTATCTAGCTATATCGAGTAGTTATATAGTGAGAGACGTAATATGTATGCCACCAAAGTCAATTGCGTAAGACCAAGGTTACTTGGCAATTCTTTTCCTTGGTGAGGACAGATAGGTTCTGCATTCATCCTCAAAATTGTTAACAAAGAAATCTTTGGAAGAAATCGCAATCAAATCGGCTAAAACCCTATCCTAAGGAGCATCTAGATAGTCTGCAAATTCAGGGAAATTGGTTTCCACGAATTTTAACCCTCTGTTAAATTATTCAAATCAACCTGGGGTAGTAAGATGAAATTATTTTCCCTAAGTTATAAAACACTTGTAAAAATTTGAGAATTTTTTAAGTTCTCTACCTTAGTGTTTTCAAATTTATAGTAACCTTATGCAAATCTGTCAAATTAGAGCAATCTGTCTAAAGTGAATTTTTCGACAATCTTAAGTTGCTCATCTGAAAAATCGTTCAACACAAAAGTTGTAGGTAACTTAATAAAGAAGTCACTGTAAAATTTTGAATAATCTTTGCCGACTGGTTTGGTAGTTATGGTCAAATTACACTCTCTCTGGACAATCAGTTTTCTGATCTGACATCATTGCATCATCTTGGCCACATCACCTTGTTAGATTCTAAACTGGCCTTAGTGTTGACTAGATGAAATGTTCCTCACTACCTTGGTCATCTTCTGTAAAAGTTTGAGAATTTTTGACCAAGTATATTGTCCTTGGTGAAGAAAACACTAGCTCTCTATTTGCTGAATTTCTTGGACATCCAGTGAGGAAAACTTTTAAGGAAAAGACCATCATAAGGTTTTAATTAGACTTAGTCTTGACTAGAAAAGTTGTGCACAATTACTAAATAGATGTCCTAGAAAAATTTAAAAAAAATTTGACCCATAAATTTCGAGTTATGAAACTCTAAGTTTGCTTTCGGAACAATTGAATTCTCATTGTCAGTCTAAACCCCACAGGATATTGCTGAAATATTCACCCTTGTAGATGACTTTTCTTGGATGTGAGTTGAATAACCAAGTGGTCACAAATTACATGATCTAGGTTCTCACAAATTTTCAACTTCTTAGGACTAGTATACTCCAAGCTATAGACAAAACACTATCGCCTGGCCTGCTGAAAAACAGCCAGAATAGAGAAGCAAAGACTGAATATTTCAACCATTTTAACCATTGTTTTAGCCTTGGGGTTGAATACAAAAGTTGCTCCAAACATTCTAAGCTACATGACTACAACATTTCAACTTCATTAGATGTATATAGCAGGAGTTATGCCTTAAATACCGAGACTCTGTCTAGAAAACCAGAGGTGTAGTAATGGAATTTTTTGACCATCTTACTCTTAGAATTGGCTTCTGAGTTGACTACCAAAGTTGTAGAACACTAAATTATCTAACTCCTGTCAAAATTTCAAGGCATTTTGATGAACGAAACGAGAGTTATGAGTTTTGTCGTAACCTGCAGCTTCCTGCACGTTCGGTTAACCATGTCTTTCGAGTTCTACTCATCTGCCCATCTATCTTTTGAACATACCAATGTTAGGGACCCTATTGCTGGTGTTAACCCTTCCATATTGTTGAAGTGCAATGTTCTCCAACCTCAGGATGCTAGTTATCAATAGCTCAACAAAAAGAAGAATGACACAAGGGATGACTGAAATTACTTGGACGAGTTGAAGGAATTCTCATTGCCCTTCTTTCTCAAATGGGTCTTTTGAAAACTAAAAATAGGTGCACAACAATGCTAGAATATCATGCATAATCATGACTGCAACATTCATGCAATACTTGTAGCAAAAGTACTACCGATGCATTATTATTACATTCCCACGATTTAAATCACATATGCATCTGGGAAGGAATTGTGAATATTATCTGGCTCTTCATCTTCCTTTCTTGCAACGAGCATTAATTGGGTTGCTATGTTTTTACTTTGTCGTGGTGTTCGTCACTAACCTAAGGTGCCGCGATGGAACCTAGGGCCTCGTGTGTGCTACCGCAACACGATTGTGCTACTAGGTGCGTGCTGGTATCTTGGTCTATGATAGCGACTCCGTGGCAATCTATTTTCTCGCAACCTGAATAATGTGTTGATTTGTTTGAGTTCTATTTTGGTTCAACAAAAAAATTAAGAGTACTTGCCTGACCTTCTAGTAACTAACCTACATTGCAACCTGAGCACCACATGCCATATGCATGATCATCCTACCAAACAGATATGCCACATCATGCATCTAAACCATGTGCATCAACAGTTACACACCATGACCCGCGCATCAACCAACTAGTATTGGACAAATGCATCAAGCCTATGCATCGCTATCTCAAGTATGGTCATCTCGTCGTGCATTGCATCATCCTATCCATACCATGAGGGCATAAACTAAATGCAAGCAACCTATCTGCATCTTAAGTTGTCATTGTGTATCATCAATCTCTTGGCATGTTGGTATCTCCACAACACGTCAATGTATTGAACTAATGTGCATTTTTCTGAAACAAGCACCAACACCATTTAATAAAAGCATCTTGAGCAAGAATGTCTTGAGAAGAGTTTTTTTCTACCAAAGAATAAGAACTCCATCCTAGAAGGCAATCAAATGTAAGCGGACCGGCAGGTACAAAAGGGAAATCCAAATTTTTAGACCTGGCCAACTACCTCAAAATATGTTGAGCTTGTGGAACAAAATGTAGTAAAACAAATCTCCTTACTGCTGTAAAATTTTGAAATTTTTTGGAGAATTGTAACCCTCAAAATTCAGTCTTTTGGTAAACCCCTATGATCCTGTCAACTTGTAGCAGTCTGGCCACATGAATTTTTTTCGACCCACTTAAAAGCTTTTCCTGAGAAAACGTTCAACATGAATGTTGTGGATAACTGAGTCTAGAAGCTACTTAAAAATTTTGAGAATTTTGTTTCAAGTGGTTTGGTACTTACAGTCAAAATACTGGCCCTCTGTTCAGTCTGAAATCTGGGTCAACCTTTAGGCAAACACTTAAAGATTTGGCTATCTTAAGCTCTGTTTCTGAGTTAGAGTTGACTAGAGTAAATGATCACAATTATCTTAGGCACCTACCATAAAAATTTGATAATTTTAGGACCTTGGATTCCTCAGTTATGATCAATTCTATCAACTACCCAGAATCTGTCCTGAGAAAATCGTCAAGCACAAGCTCTTCTAAATAATGGAGAAGCCTAAATGTTTTACTACGATAAGGATACAATTTTATTGTTCGAATCTCCATAGTGGATCAAATGAATCATGATCTTTAAAAACCAAATTCTTGATAGGTCACCTCTCTCCAAAGTTTTCCAACCACTTGGGTATTAACGCAATATATCAAGACCCTAGGCAAAATTTCTCGCTAAATATATCTCCTAATGCTATACCGAGACCACTTATAAATGGCCATTACACTCTCACTTTTACTAATGCTGGATTTCATGATTGCTTTGCCAAGCACCTCTCTAACTCCTGATTCCATATGGATCATTATCGACAACCGACCTTTTCTTCAATTACACACTATTCATACTACCAAGAAGTGTACCGGTATTCCTCTTGATCATATTGTCGTCTACATATCATATCACATACAATTAATTCCAATAGTGATGTTCGCTTCCTAGCGCACTTCATGGCACGAAGTCGCGTTCGTTGAGAAAAATTCCGACGCGACTTCATGGCACGAACTTTTGCACAAGTTCGGCCCGTTGTTCATCGAGTTTCGTAAGGCAACCAAATGGTCCCGAGTGCACCCAAATAGTACGAAATGCACCAAAACATCAGTTTAGGGTTCAATGGGGTGGATCAGGTGCGTTCATTGTGAAAAACTCTGACGCGACTTCAGGGCACGAACTTTTGCACTAGTTCGGCCTGTTTTGCACTGAGTTTCGTATGGCAATCAAACGGTCCCGAATGCACCAAAATAGTACAAAATGCACCAAATCGTCAGTTTAGGGTCCAATGAGGTGATTGGATGTGTTCGTTGCGAAAAATTCCGACGCGACTTCGTGGCACGAACTATTGCACTAGTTCGGCTCGATGTGCGCCGAGTTTCGTAAGGCAACCAAACAGTATCGAATGCACCCAAATAGTACGAAACGCACCAAAACATCAGTTTAGGGTCTAATGGGGTGGATCGGGTGCGTTCGTTGGCAAAAATTCCGACGCGACTTCGTGGCACGAACTTTTGCACTAGTTCGGCCCGTTTTGCACCGAGTTTCGTAAGGCAAGTAAACGACCCCGAATGCAACCAAATAGAACGAAACACACCAAAATGTTAGTTTAGGGTCTAATGGGGTGGATCGGGTGCGTTCGTTGCGTAAAATTCTGAAGCGACTTCATGGCACGAACTTTTGCACTAGTTCGGCCCGTTTTGCACCGAGTTTCGTAAGGCAACCAAACATGTGCCGAAAACTGTCAGTTTAGGGTCTAATGGGGGTGGATCGGTTGCATTTGTTGCGAAATATTCTGACGCGACTTTGTGGCACGAACTTTCGCACTACTTCGGCCCGTTGTGCACCGAGATTCGTAAGGATAACCAGACGGTCCCGAATGCACCCAAATAGCACGAAACGCACCAAAATGTCATTTTAGGGTCCAACGGGGTGGATCGATTACATTCGTTGCAAAAAAATTCAGGGCGCGACTTCGTGGCACGAAGTTCTGCACTAGTTCGGCCCGTTTTGCACCGAGTTTCGTAAGGCAACCAAACAGTGCCGAAAACAGTCAGTTTAGGGTCTAATGGGGGTGGATCGGTTGCATTTGTTGCGAAATATTCTGACGCGACTTTGTGGCACGAACTTTCGCACTACTTCGGCCCGTTGTGCACCGAGATTCGTAAGGTAACCACACGGTCCCGAGTGCACCCAAATAGTACGAAACGCACCAAAACGTCATTTTAGGGTCCAATAGGGGTGGATCGGGTGCGTTCGTCGCGAAAAATTCTGACGCGACTTCAAGGCACGAACATTTGCACTAATTCGGCCTGTCTTGCACCGAGTTTCGTATGGCAACCAAACGGTCCCGAATGCACCAAAATACGAATGCACCAAAATAGTACGAAACGCATCAAATCGTCAGTTTAGCGACCAATTCGGTGATTGGATGTATTCGTTGCGAAAAATTCCGACGTGACTTCGTGGCACGAACTTTTGCACTAGTTCGGATCGTTGTGCACCGAGTATCGTAAGGCAACCAAATGTTCCCGAATGAAACAAAATAGTATGAAACGCACCGAAATGTCATGTTAGGGACCATTGGGGTGGATCGGGTACGTTCGCTGCGAAAAATTCCGACGCGACTTTGTGGCACGAACTTTTGCACTAGTTCGGCCTGTTGTGCACCTAGTTTCGTAAGGCAACCAAACAGTCTGGAATGCACCCAAATAGTACGAAACGCACAAAACATCAGTTTAGGGTCTAATGGGGTGGATCGGGTGTGTTCATTGCGAAAAATTCCGACTCGACTTCGTGGCACGAACTTTTGCACTAGTTCGGCCCGTTTTGCACCGAGTTCATAAGGCAACCAAACAGTCTCGAATGCACCCAAATAGTACGAAACGCACCAAAATGTCAGTTTAGGGTCTAATGGGGTGGATCGGGTGTGTTCATTGCGAAAAATTCCGACTCGACTTCGTGGCACGAACTTTTGCACTAGTTCGGCCCGTTTTGCACCGAGTTCATAAGGCAACCAAACAGTCTCGAATGCACCCAAATAGTACGAAACGCACCAAAATATCAGTTTAGGGTCTAATGGGGTGGATCGGGTGCGTGCGAAAAATTCCGACGCGACTTCGTGGCACGAACTTCTGCACTAGTTCGGCCCGTTTTGCACCAAGTTTCGTAAGGCTACCCAACGGTCCCGAATGCACCCAAATAGTACGAAACTCACCAAAATGTTAATTTAGGGTCTAATGGGGTGGATCGGGTTCGTTCGTTGCGAAAAATTCTGACGCAACTTCGTGGCACAAACTTTTGCACTACTTCGGCCCCTTGTGCACCGAGTTTTGTAAGGCAACCAAACGGTCTCGAATGCACCCAAATAGTACAAAATGCACCAAAACGTAATTTTAGGGTCCAATGGGCTGGATCGGGTATGTTAGTTGCGAAAAATTCCGACGCGACTTCGTGGCACGAACTTTTGCACTAGTTCGGCCTGTTTTCCACCGAGTTTCGTAATACAACCAAACGGTCCCGAATGCACCCAAATTGTACGAAATGCACCACAGAGTCAGTTTAGGGTCCAATGGGGTGGATCGGGTGCGTTCGTTGCTTAAAATTCCGACGCGACTTCGTGGCACGAACTTTTGCACTAGTTCAGCCCGTTGTGCACCGAGTTTTGTAAGGCAACCACACAGTCTCGAAAGCACCCAAATAGTACCAAACGCACCAAAATGTCAGTTTTGGGTCCAATGGGGTGGATCGAGTACGTTCGTTGCGAAAAATTCCGACGCGACTTCGTGGCACCAACTTTTGCACTAGTTCGGGCCGTTGTGCACCTTGTTTCGTAAGGCAACCAAACAGTCTCGAATGCACCCAAATAATACGAAACGCACCAAATCATCAGTTTAGGGTCTAATGGGGTGGATCAGGTGCGTTCGTTGCGAAAAATTCCGACACGACTTTGTGGCACGAACTTTTGCACTAGTTCGGCCCGTTGTGCACCGAGTTTCGTAAGGCAACCCAACGGTCCCGAGTGCACCCAAATAATACGAAACGCACCAAAACGTCATTTTAGGGTCCAATGGGGTGGATCGGGTGCGTTCGTCGCGAAAAATTCCGACGCGACTTCATGGCACGAACTTTTGCACTAATTCGGCCTGTCTTGCACCGAGTTTCGTATGGCAACCAAACGGCCCCGAATGCACCAAAATAGTACGAAACGCATCAAATCGTCAGTTTAGGGACCAATGCGGTGATTGGATGTATTCGTTGTGAAAAATTCTGACGCGACTTCGTGGCACGAACTTTTGCACTAGTTCGGCCCGTTGTGCACCAGTTTCGTAAGGCAACCAAACAGTCTCGAATGCACCCAAATAATACGAAATGCACCAAAACATCAGTTTAGGGTCTAATGGGGTGGATCGGGTGCGTTCATTGCGAAAAATTTCCGACGCGACTTTGTGGCACGAACTTTTGCACTAGTTCGGCTCGATGTGTATCGAGTTTCGTAAGGCAACCAAACGGTCCCGATTGCACCCAAATAGTACGAAACGCACCAAAACATTAGTTTATGGTCTAATGGAGTGGATCGGGTGTGTTCGTTGCGAAAAATTTTGACGCGACTTCATGGCACGAACTTTTGAACATAGTTTAGCCCGTTTTGCACCGAGTATCGTAAGGCAACCAAACGGTCCCGAATGAAATAAAATAGTACGAAACGCACCAAAACGTCATTTTAGGGACCATTGGGGTGCATCGGGTACGTTCGTTGCGAAAAATTCCGACGCGACTTTGTGACACGAACTTTTGCACTTGTTCGGCCTGTTGTGCACCTAGTTTCGTAAGGCAACCAAACAGTCTGGAATGCACCCAAATAATATGAAATGCACAAAAACATCAGTTTAGGGTCTAATGGGGTGGATCGGGTGCGTTCATTGCGAAAAATTCCGACACGACATCGTGCCACGAACTTTTGCACTAGTTCGGCCCGTTTTGCACCGAGTTTCATAAGGCAACCTAAACAGTCTCGAATGCACCCAAATAGTACGAAACTGCACCAAAACGTCAGTTTAGGGTCTAATGGGGTGGATCGGGTGCGTGCGAAAAATTCCGACGCGACTTCGTGGCACGAACTTCTGCACTAGTTCGGCCCGTTTTGCACCAAGTTTCGTAAGGCAACCCAACGGTCCCGAATGCATCCAAATAGTACTAAACTCACCAAAATGTCAGTTTAGGGTCTAATGGGGTGGATCGGGTGCGTTCGTTGCGAAAAATTCTGACGCAACTTCGTGGCACAAACTTTTGCACTACTTCGGCCACTTGTGCACCGAGTTTGGTAGGCAACCAAACGGTCTCGAATGCACCCAAATAGTACGAAATGCACCAAAATGTAATTTTAGGGTCCAATGGGCTGGATCGGGTATGTTAGTTGCGAAAAATTCCGACGCGACTTCGTGGCACGAACTTTTGCACTAGTTCGGCCTGTTTTGCACCGAGTTTCGTAAGACAACCAAACGGTCCCGAATGCACCCAAATTGTACGAAACGCACCAAAGAGTCAGTTTAGGGTCCAATGGGGTGGATCGGGTGCGTTCGTTGCGAAAAATTCCGACGCGACTTCGTGGCACGAACTTTTGCACTAGTTCAGCCCATTGTGCACCGAGTTTTGTAAGGCAACCAAACAGTCTCGAAAGCACCCAAATAGTACCAAACACACCAAAATGTCAGTTTTGGGTCCAATGGGGTGGATCGAGTACGTTCGTTGCGAAAAATTCCGACGCGACTTCGTGGCACCAACTTTTGCACTTGTTCGGCCCGTTGTGCACCGAGTTTCGTAAGGCAACCAAACAGTATCGAATGCACCCAAATAGTACGAAACGCACCAAAACATCAGTTTAGGGTCTAATGGAGTGGATCGGGTGTGTTCGTTGCGAAAAATTCCGACGTGACTTCGTGGCACGAACTTTTGCACTTGTTCGTCCCGTTTTGCACCGAGTTTCGTAAGGCAACCAAACGGCCCCGAATGCAGCCAAATAGAACGAAACGCACCAAAATGTTTGTTTAGGGTCTAATGGGGTGGATCGGGTGTGTTCGTTGCGAAAAATTCAGAATCGACTTCATGGCACGAACTTTTGCACTAGTTCGGGCCGTTTTGCACCGAGTTTCGTAAGGCAACCAAACAGTGCCGAAAACGTCAGTTTAGGGTCTAATGGGGGTGGATCGGGTGCATTTGTTGCGAAATATTCTGACGCGACTTTGTGGCACGAACTTTCGCACTACTTCGGCCCGTTGTGCACCGAGATTCGTAAGGTAACCAAACGGTCCCGAATGCACCCAAATAGCACGAAACGCACCAAAATGTCATTTTAGGGTCCAACGGGGTGGATCGATTACATTCGTTGCAAAAAAATTCCGGCGCGACTTCAGTGGCACGAAGTTCTGCAGTAGTTCGGCCCGTTTTGCACCGAGTTTCGTAAAAGAACCAAACGGTCCCGAGTGCACCCAAATAGTACGAAACGCACCAAAACGTCATTTTAGGGTCCAATGGGGTGGATCGGGTACGTTCGTCGCGAAAAATTCTGACGCGACTTCAAGGCACGAACATTTGCACTAATTCGGCCTGTCTTGCACCGAGTTTCGTATGGCAACCAAACGGTCCCGAATGCACCAAAATACGAATGCACCAAAATAGTACGAAATGCATCAAATCGTCAGTTTAGCGACCAATGCGGTGATTGGATGTATTCGTTGCGAAAAATTCCGACGTGACTTCGTGGCACGAACTTTTGCACTAGTTCGGATCGTTGTGCACCGAGTTTCGTAAGGCAACCAAACAGTCTCGAATGCACCCAAATAATACGAAACGCACCAAAACATCAGTTTAGGGTCTAATGGGGTGGATCAGGTGCGTTCGTTGCGAAAAATTCCGACACGACTTCATGGCACGAACTTTTGCACTAGTTCGGCCCGTTGTGCACCGAGTTTCGTAAGGCAACCAAACGGTCCCAAGTTCACCCAAATAGTACGAAACGCACCAAAACATCAGTTTAGGGTCCAATGGTTTGATCGGATGCGTTCGTTGCGAAAAATTCCTGACGCGACTTCAGTGGCACGAACTTTGGACTAGTTCGGCCCATTTTGCACCGAGTATCGTAAGGTAACCAAACGGTCCCGAATGAAACAAAATAGTATGAAACGCACCGAAATGTCATTTTAGGGACCATTGGGGTGGATCGGGTACGTTCGCTGTGAAAAATTCCGACGCGACTTTGTGGCACGAACTTTTGCACTAGTTCGGCCTGTTGTGCACCTAGTTTCGTAAGGCAACCAAACAGTCTGGAATGCACCCAAATAGTAAGAAACGCACAAAAACACCAGTTTAGGGTCTAATGGGGTGGATCGGGTGTGTTCATTGCGAAAAATTCCGACTCGACTTCGTGGCACGAACTTTTGCACTAGTTCGGCCCGTTTTGCACCGAGTTCATAAGGCAACCAAACAGTCTCGAATGCAGCCCAAATAGTACGAAACGCACCAAAATGTCAGTTTAGGGTCTAAGGGGGTGGATCGGGTGCGTGCGAAAAATTTCGACGCGACTTCGTGGCACGAACTTCTGCACTAGTTCGGCCCGTTTTGCACCAAGTTTTGTAAGACAACCCAACGGTCCCGAATGCACCCAAATAGTACGAAACTCACCAAAATGTCAGTTTAGGGTCTAATGGGGTGGATCGGGTGCGTTCGTTGCGAAAAATTCTGACGCAACTTCGTGGCACAAACTTTTGCACTACTTCGGCCCCTTGTGCACTGAGTTTTGTAAGGCAACCAAACGGTCTCGAATGCACCCAAATAGTACGAAATGCACCAAAACGTAATTTTAGGGTCCAATGGGCTGGATCGGGTATGTTAGTTGCGAAAAATTCCGACGCGACTTCGTGGCACGAACTTTTGCACTAGTTCGGCCTGTTTTCCACCGAGTTTCGTAAGACAACCAAACGGTCCCGAATGCACCCAAATTGTACGAAACGCACCAAAGAGTCAGTTTAGGGTCCAATGGGGTGGATCGGGTGCGTTCGTTCCGAAAAATTCCGACGCGACTTCGTGGCACGAACTTTTGTACTAGTTCAGCCCGTTGTGCACCGAGTTTTGTAAGGCAACCAAACAGTCTCGAAAGCACCCAAATAGTACCAAATGCACCCAAATGTCAGTTTTGGGTCCAATGGGGTGGATCGAGTACGTTCGTTGCAAAAAATTCCGACGCGACTTCGTGGCACCAACTTTTGCACTTGTTCGGCCCGTTGTGCACCGAGTTTCGTAAGGCAACCAAACAGTCTCGAATGCACCCAAATAGTACGAAACGCACCAAAACATCAGTTTAGGGTCTAATGGAGTGGATCGGGTGTGTTCGTTGCGAAAAATTCCGACGTGACTTCGTGGCACGAACATTTGCACTTGTTCGTCCCGTTTTGCACCGAGTTTCGTAAGGCAACCAAACGGCCCTGAATGCAGCCAAATAGAACGAAACGCACCAAAATGTTTGTTTAGGGTCTAATGGGGTGGATCGGGTGTGTTCGTTGCGAAAAATTCAGAATCGACTTCATGGCACGAACTTTTGCACTAGTTCGGGCCGTTTTGCACCGAGTTTCGTAAGGCAACCAAACAGTGCCGAAAACGTCAGTTTAGGGTCTAATTGGGGTGGATCGGGTGCATTTGTTGCGAAATATTCTGACGCGACTTTGTGGCACGAACTTTCGCACTACTTACGGCCCGTTGTGCACCGAGATTCGTAAGGTAACCAAACGGTCCCGAATGCACCCAAATAGCACGAAACGCACCAAAATGTCATTTTAGGGTCCAACGGGGTGGATCGATTACATTCGTTGCAAAAAAATTCGGGCGCGACTTCGTGGCACGAAGTTCTGCACTAGTTCGGCCCGTTTTGCACCGAGTTTCGTAAAAGAACCAAACGGTCCCGAGTGCACCCAAATAGTACGAAACGCACCAAAACGTCATTTTAGGGAAAAATGGGGTGGATCGGGTGCGTTCGTCGCGAAAAATTCTGACGCGACTTTAAGGCACGAACATTTGCACTAATTCGGCCTGTCTTGCACCGAGTTTCGTATGGCAACCAAACGGTCCCGAATGCACCAAAATACGAATGCACCAAAATAGTACGAAACGCATCAAATCGTCAGTTTAGCGACCAATGCGGTGATTGGATGTATTCGTTGCGAAAAATTCCGACGTGACTTCGTGGCACGAACTTTTGCACTAGTTCGGATCGTTGTGCACCGAGTTTCGTAAGGCAACCAAACAGTCTCGAATGCACCCAAATAATACGAAACGCACCAAAACATCAGTTTAGGGTCTAATGGGGTGGATCAGGTGCGTTCATTGCGAAAAATTCCGACACGACTTTGTGGCACGAACTTTTGCACTAGTTCGGCCAGTTGTGCACCGAGTTTCGTATGGCAACCAAACGGTCCCGAGTGCACCCAAATAGTACGAAACGCACCAAAACATCAGTTTAGGGTCCAATGGGGTGGATCGGGTGCGTTCGTTGCGAAAAATTCTGACGCGACTTCATGGCACGAACTTTTGCACTAGTTCGGCCCGTTTTGCACCGAGTATCGTAAGGCAAACAAACGGTCCCGAATGAAACAAAATAGTACGAAACGCACCGAAACGTCATTTTAGGGACCATTGGGGTGGATCAGGTACGTTCGTTGCGAAAAATTCCGACGCGACTTTGTGGCACGAACTTTTGCACTAATTCGGCCTGTCTTGCACCGAGTTTAGTATGGCAACCAAACGGTCCCGAATGCACCAAAATACGAATGCACCAAAATAGTACGAAATGCATCAAATCGTCAGTTTAGCGACCAATGCGGTGATTGGATGTATTCGTTGCGAAAAATTCCGACGTGACTTCGTGGCACGAACTTTTGCACTAGTTCGGATCGTTGTGCACCGAGTTTCGTATGGCAACCAAACAGTCTCGAATGCACCCAAATAATACGAAACGCACCAAAACATCAGTTTAGGGTCTAATGGGGTGGATCAGGTGCGTTCGTTGCGAAAAATTCCGACACGACTTCATGGCACGAACTTTTGCACTAGTTCTGCCCGTTGTGCACCGAGTTTCGTAAGGCAACCAAACGGTCCCAAGTGCACCCAAATAGTACGAAACGCACCAAAACATCAGTTTAGGGTCCAATGGTTTGATCGGATGCGTTCGTTGCGAAAAATTCTGACGCGACTTCATGGCACGAACTTTTGGACCTAGTTCGGCCCATTTTGCACCGAGTATCGTAAGGCAACCAAACGGTCCCGAATGAAACAAAATAGTATCAAACGCACCGAAATGTCATTTTAGGGACCATTGGGGTGGATAGGGTACGTTCGCTGCGAAAAATTCCGACGCGACTTTGTGGCACGAACTTTTGCACTAGTTCGGCCTGTTGTGCACCTAGTTTCGTAAGGCAACCAAACAGTCTGGAATGCACCCAAATAGTACGAAACGCACAAAAACATCAGTTTATGGTCTAATGGGGTGGATCGGGTGTGTTCATTGCGAAAAATTCCGACTCGACTTCGTGGCACGAACTTTTGCACTAGTTCGGCCCGTTTTGCACCGAGTTCATAAGGCAACCAAACAGTCTCGAATGCACCCAAATAGTACGAAACGCACCAAAACGTCAGTTTAGGGTCTAAGGGGGTGGATCGGGTGCGTGCGAAAAATTCCGACTCGACTTCGTGGCACGAACTTCTGCACTAGTTCGGACCCGTTTTGCACCAAGTTTTGTAAGGCAACCCAACGGTCCCGAATGCACCCAAATAGTACGAAACTCACCAAAATGTCAGTTTAGGGTCTAATGGGGTGGATCGGGTGCGTTCGTTGCGAAAAATTCTGACGCAACTTCGTGGCACAAACTTTTGCACTACTTCGGCCCCTTGTGCACCGAGTTTTGTAAGGCAACCAAACGGTCTCGAATGCACCCAAATAGTACGAAATGCACCAAAACGTAATTTTAGGGTCCAATGGGCTGGATCGGGTATGTTAGTTGCGAAAAATTCTGACGCGACTTCGTGGCACGAACTTTTGCACTAGTTCGGCCTGTTTTCCACCGAGTTTCGTAAGACAACCAAACGGTCCCGAATGCACCCAAATTGTACGAAACGCACCAAAGAGTCAGTTTAGGGTCCAATGGGGTGGATCGGGTGCGTTCGTTGAGAAAAATTCCGACGCGACTTCGTGGCACGAACTTTTGCACTAGTTCAGCCCGTTGTGCACCGAGTTTTGTAAGGCAACCAAACAGTCTCGAAAGCACCCAAATAGTACCAAACGCACCAAAATGTCAGTTTTGGGTCCAATGGGGTGGATCGAGTACGTTCGTTGCAAAAAATTCCGACGCGACTTCGTGGCACCAACTTTTGCACTTGTTCGGCCCGTTGTGCACCGAGTTTCGTAAGGCAACCAAACAGTCTCGAATGCACCCAAATAGTACGAAACGCACCAAAACATCAGTTTAGGGTCTAATGGAGTGGATCGGGTGTGTTCGTTGCGAAAAATTCCGACGTGACTTCGTGGCACGAACATTTGCACTTGTTCGTCCCGTTTTGCACCGAGTTTCGTAAGGCAACCAAACGGCCCTGAATGCAGCCAAATAGAACGAAACGCACCAAAATGTTTGTTTAGGGTCTAATGGGGTGGATCGGGTGTGTTCGTTGCGAAAAGTTCAGAATCGACTTCATGGCACGAACTTTTGCACTAGTTCGGGCCGTTTTGCACCGAGTTTCGTAAGGCAACCAAACAGTGCCGAAAACGTCAGTTTAGGGTCTAATGGGGGTGGATCGGGTGCATTTGTTGCGAAATATTCTGACGCGACTTTGTGGCACGAACTTTCGCACTACTTCGGCCCGTTGTGCACCGAGATTCGTAAGGTAACCAAACGGTCCCGAATGCACCCAAATATTACGAAACGCACCAAAATGTCATTTTAGGGTCCAACGGGGTGGATCGATTACATTCGTTGCAAAAAAATTCGGGCGCGACTTCTTGGCACGAAGTTCGGCACTAGTTCGGCCCGTTTTGCACCGAGTTTCGTAAAAGAACCAAACGGTCCCGAGTGCACCCAAATAGTACGAAACGCACCAAAACGTCATTTTAGGGAAAAATGGGGTGGATCGGGTGCGTTCATCGCGAAAAATTCTGACGCGACTTTAAGGCACGAACATTTGCACTAATTCGGCCTGTCTTGCACCGAGTTTCGTATGGCAACCAAACGGTCCCGAATGCACCAAAATAGTACGAAACGCATCAAATCGTCAGTTTAGCGACCAATGCGGTGATTGGATGTATTCGTTGCGAAAAATTCCGACGTGACTTCGTGGCACGAACTTTTGCACTAGTTCGGATCGTTGTGCACCGAGTTTCGTAAGGCAACCAAACAGTCTCGAATGCACCCAAATAATACGAAACGCACCAAAACATCAGTTTAGGGTCTAATGGGGTGGATCAGGTGCGTTCATTGCGAAAAATTCCGACACGACTTTGTGGCACGAACTTTTGCACTAGTTCGGCCAGTTGTGCACCGAGTTTCGTATGGCAACCAAACGGTCCCGAGTGCACCCAAATAGTACGAAACGCACCAAAACATTAGTTTAGGGTCCAATGGGGTGGATCGGGTTCGTTCGTTGCGAAAAATTCTGACGCGACTTCATGGCACGAACTTTTGCACTAGTTCGGTCCGTTTTGCACCGAGTATCGTAAGGCAAACAAACGGTCCCGAATGAAACAAAATAGTACGAACCGCACCGAAACGTCATTTTAGGGACCATTGGGGTGGATCAGGTACGTTCGTTGCGAAAAATTCCGACGCGACTTTGTGGCACGAACTTTTGCACTAATTCGGCCTGTCTTGCACCGAGTTTCGTATGGCAACCAAACGGTCCCGAATGCACCAAAATACGAATGCACCAAAATAGTACGAAATGCATCAAATCGTCAGTTTAGCGACCAATGCGGTGATTGGATGTATTCGTTGCGAAAAATTCCGACGTGACTTCGTGGCACGAACTTTTGCACTAGTTCGGATCGTTGTGCACCGAGTTTCGTAAGGCAACCAAACAGTCTCGAATGCACCCAAATAATACGAAACGCACCAAAACATCAGTTTGGGGTCTAATGGGGTGGATCAGGTGCGTTCGTTGCGAAAAATTCCGACACGACTTCATGGCACGAACTTTTGCACTAGTTCTGCCCGTTGTGCACCGAGTTTCGTAAGGCAACCAAACGGTCCCAAGTGCACCCAAATAGTACGAAACGCACCAAAACATCAGTTTAGGGTCCAATGGTTTGATCGGATGCGTTCGTTGCGAAAAATTCTGACGCGACTTCATGGCACGAACTTTTGGACTAGTTCGGCCCATTTTGCACCGAGTATCGTAAGGCAACCAAACGGTCCCGAATGAAACAAAATAGTATCAAACGCACCGAAATGTCATTTTAGGGACCATTGGGGTGGATCGGGTACGTTCGCTGCGAAAAATTCCGACGCGACTTTGTGGCACGAACTTTTGCACTAGTTCGGCCTGTTGTGCACCTAGTTTCGTAAGGCAACCAAACAGTCTGGAATGCACCCAAATAGTACGAAACGCACAAAAACATCAGTTTATGGTCTAATGGGGTGGATCGGGTGTGTTCATTGCGAAAAATTCCGACTCGACTTCGTGGCACGAACTTTTGCACTAGTTCGGCCCGTTTTGCACCGAGTTCATAAGGCAACCAAACAGTCTCGAATGCACCCAAATAGTACGAAACGCACCAAAACGTCAGTTTAGGGTCTAAGGGGGTGGATCGGGTGCGTGCGAAAAATTCCGACGCGACTTCGTGGCACGAACTTCTGCACTAGTTCGGCCCATTTTGCACCAAGTTTTGTAAGGCAACCCAACGGTCCCGAATGCACCCAAATAGTACGAAACTCACCAAAATGTCAGTTTAGGGTCTAATGGGGTGGATCGGGTGCATTCGTTGCGAAAAATTCTGACGCAACTTCGTGGCACAAACTTTTGCACTACTTCGGCCCCATGTGCACCGAGTTTTGTAAGGCAACCAAACGGTCTCGAATGCACCCAAATAGTACGAAATGCACCAAAACGTAATTTTAGGGTCCAATGGGCTGGATCGGGTATGTTAGTTGCGAAAAATTCTGACGCGACTTCGTGGCACGAACTTTTGCACTAGTTCGGCCTGTTTTCCACCGAGTTTCGTAAGACAACCAAACGGTCCCGAATGCACCCAAATTGTACGAAACGCACCAAAGAGTCAGTTTAGGGTCCAATGGGGTGGATCGGGTGCGTTCGTTGAGAAAAATTCCGACGCGACTTCGTGGTACGAACTTTTGCACTAGTTCAGCCCGTGGTGCACCGAGTTTTGTAAGGCAACCAAACAGTCTCGAAAGCACCCAAATAGTACCAAACGCACCAAAATGTCAGTTTTGGGTCCAATGGGGTGGATCGAGTACGTTCGTTGCAAAAAATTCCGACGCGACTTCGTGGCACCAACTTTTGCACTTGTTCGGCCCGTTGTGCACCGAGTTTCGTAAGGCAACCAAACAGTCTCGAATGCACCCAAATAGTACGAAACGCACCAAAACATCAGTTTAGGGTCTAATGGAGTGGATCGGGTGTGTTCGTTGCGAAAAATTCCGACGTGACTTCGTGGCACGAACATTTTGCACTTGTTCGTCCCGTTTTGCACCGAGTTTCGTAAGGCAACCAAACGGCCCTGAATGCAGCCAAATAGAACGAAACGCACCAAAATGTTTGTTTAGGGTCTAATGGGGTGGATCGGGTGTGTTCGTTGCGAAAAATTCAGAATCGACTTCATGGCACGAACTTTTGCACTAGTTCGGGCCGTTTTGCACCGAGTTTCGTAAGGCAACCAAACAGTGCCGAAAACGTCAGTTTAGGGTCTAATGGGGGTGGATCGGGTGCATTTGTTGCGAAATATTCTGACGCGACTTTGTGGCACGAACTTTCGCACTACTTCGGCCCGTTGTGCACCGAGATTCGTAAGGTAACCAAACGGTCCCGAATGCACCCAAATAGCACGAAACGCACCAAAATGTCATTTTAGGGTCCAACGGGGTGGATCGATTACATTCGTTGCAAAAAAATTCGGGCGCGACTTCGTGGCACGAAGTTCTGCACTAGTTCGGCCCGTTTTGCACCGAGTTTCGTAAAAGAACCAAACGGTCCCGAGTGCACCCAAATAGTACGAAACGCACCAAAACGTCATTTTAGGGAAAAATGGGGTGGATCGGGTGCGTTCGTCGCGAAAAATTCTGACGCGACTTTAAGGCACGAACATTTGCACTAATTCGGCCTGTCTTGCACCGAGTTTCGTATGGCAACCAAACGGTCCCGAATGCACCAAAATACGAATGCACCAAAATAGTACGAAACGCATCAAATCGTCAGTTTAGCGACCAATGCGGTGATTGGATGTATTCGTTGCGAAAAATTCCGACGTGACTTCGTGGCACGAACTTTTGCACTAGTTCGGATCGTTGTGCACCGAGTTTCGTAAGGCAACCAAACAGTCTCGAATGCACCCAAATAATACGAAACGCACCAAAACATCAGTTTAGGGTCTAAGTGGGGTGGATCAGGTGCGTTCATTGCGAAAAATTCCGACACGACTTTGTGGCACGAACTTTTGCACTAGTTCGGCCAGTTGTGCACCGAGTTTCGTAAGGCAACCAAACGGTCCCGAGTGCACCACAATAGTACGAAACGCACCAAAACATCAGTTTAGGGTCCAATGGTTTGATCGGATGCGTTCGTTGCGAAAAATTCTGACGCGACTTCATGGCACGAACTTTTGGACTAGTTCGGCCCATTTTGCACCGAGTATCGTAAGGCAACCAAACGGTCCCGAATGAAACAAAATAGTATGAAACGCACCGAAATGTCATTTTAGGGACCATTGGGGTGGATCGGGTACGTTCGCTGCGAAAAATTCCGAACGCGACTTTGTGGCACGAACTTTTGCACTAGTTCGGCCTGTTGTGCACCTAGTTTCGTAAGGCAACCAAACAGTCTGGAATGCACCCAAATAGTACGAAACGCACAAAAACAGTCGGGTGTGTTCATTGCGAAAAATTCCGACTCGACTTCGTGGCACGAACTTTTGCACTAGTTCGGCCCGTTTTGCACCGAGTTCATAAGGCAACCAAACAGTCTCGAATGCACCCAAATAGTACGAAACGCACCAAAACGTCAGTTTAGGGTCTAAGGGGGTGGATCGGGTGCGTGCGAAAAATTCCGACGCGACTTCGTGGCACGAACTTCTGCACTAGTTCGGCCCGTTTTGCACCAAGTTTTGTAAGGCAACCCAACGGTCCCGAATGCACCCAAATAGTACGAAACTCACCAAAATGTCAGTTTAGGGTCTAATGGGGTGGATCGGGTGCGTTCGTTGCGAAAAATTCTGACGCAACTTCGTGGCACAAAACTTTTGCACTACTTCGGCCCCTTGTGCACCGAGTTTTGTAAGGCAACCAAACGGTCTTCGAATGCACCCAAATAGTACGAAATGCACCAAAACAGTAATTTTAGGGTCCAATGGGCTGGATCGGGTATGTTAGTTGCGAAAAATTCCGACGCGACTTCGTGGCACGAACTTATGCACTAGTTCGGCCTGTTTTCCACCGAGTTTCGTAAGACAACCAAACGGTCCCGAATGCACCCAAATTGTACGAAACGCACCAAAGAGTCAGTTTAGGGTCCAATGGGGTGGATCGGGTGCGTTCGTTGCGAAAAATTCCGACGCGACTTCGTGGCACGAACTTTTGCACTAGTTCAGCCCGTTGTGCACCGAGTTTTGTAAGGCAACCAAACAGTCTCGAAAGCACCCAAATAGTACCAAACGCATCAAAATGTCAGTTTTGGGTCCAATGGGGTGGATCGAGTACGTTCGTTGCAAAAAATTCCGACGCGACTTCGTGGCACCAACTTTTGCACTTGTTCGGCCCGTTGTGCACCGAGTTTCGTAAGGCAACCAAACAGTCTCGAATGCACCCAAATAGTACGAAACGCACCAAAACATCAGTTTAGGGTCTAATGGAGTGGATCGGGTGTGTTCGTTGCGAAAAATTCCGACGTGACTTCGTGGCACGAACTTTTGCACTTGTTCGTCCCGTTTTGCACCGAGTTTCGTAAGGCAACCAAACGGCCCTGAATGCAGCCAAATAGAACGAAACGCACCAAAATGTTTGTTTAGGGTCTAATGGGGTGGATCGGGTGTGTTCGTTGCGAAAAATTCAGAATCGACTTCATGGCACGAACTTTTGCACTAGTTCGGGCCGTTTTGCACCGAGTTTCGTAAGGCAACCAAACAGTGCCGAAAACGTCAGTTTAGGGTCTAATGGGGTTGGATCGGGTGCATTTGTTGCGAAATATTCTGACGCGACTTTGTGGCACGAACTTTCGCACTACTTCGGCCCGTTGTGCACCGAGATTCGTAAGGTAACCAAACGGTCCCGAATGCACCCAAATAGCACGAAACGCACCAAAATGTCATTTTAGGGTCCAACGGGGTGGATCGATTACATTCGTTGCAAAAAAATTCGGGCGCGACTTCGTGGCACGAAGTTCTGCACTAGTTCGGCCCGTTTTGCACCGAGTTTCGTAAAAGAACCAAACGGTCCCGAGTGCACCCAAATAGTACGAAACGCACCAAAACGTCATTTTAGGGAAAAATGGGGTGGATCGGGTGCGTTCGTCGCGAAAAATTCTGACGCGACTTTAAGGCACGAACATTTGCACTAATTCGGCCTGTCTTGCACCGAGTTTCGTATGGCAACCAAACGGTCCCGAATGCACCAAAATACGAATGCACCAAAATAGTACGAAACGCATCAAGTCGTCAGTTTAGCGACCAATGCGGTGATTGGATGTATTCGTTGCGAAAAATTCCGACGTGACTTCGTGGCACGAACTTTTGCACTAGTTCGGATCGTTGTGCACCGAGTTTCGTAAGGCAACCAAACAGTCTCGAATGCACCCAAATAATACGAAACGCACCAAAACATCAGTTTAGGGTCTAATGGGGTGGATCAGGTGCGTTCATTGCGAAAAATTCCGACACGACTTTGTGGCACGAACTTTTGCACTAGTTCGGCGAGTTGTGCACCGAGTTTCGTATGGCAACCAAACGGTCCCGAGTGCACCCAAATAGTACGTAACGCACCAAAACATCAGTTTAGGGTCCAATGGGGTGGATCGGGTGCGTTCGTTGCGAAAAATTCTGACGCAACTTCGTGGCACAAACTTTTGCACTACTTCGGCCCCTTGTGCACCGAGTTTTGTAAGGCAACCAAACGGTCTTGAATGCACCCAAATAGTACGAAATGCACCAAAACGTAATTTTAGGGTCCAATGGGCTGGATCGGGTATGTTAGTTGCGAAAAATTCCGACGCGACTTCGTGGCACGAACTTATGCACTAGTTCGGCCTGTTTTCCACCGAGTTTCGTAAGACAACCAAACGGTCCCGAATGCACCCAAATTGTACGAAACGCACCAAAGAGTCAGTTTAGGGTCCAATGGGGTGGATCGGGTGCGTTCGTTGCGAAAAATTCCGACGCGACTTCGTGGCACGAACTTTTGCACTAGTTCAGCCCGTTGTGCACCGAGTTTTGTAAGGCAACCAAACAGTCTCGAAAGCACCCAAATAGTACCAAACGCATCAAAATGTCAGTTTTGGGTCCAATGGGGTGGATCGAGTACGTTCGTTGCAAAAAATTCCGACGCGACTTCGTGGCACCAACTTTTGCACTTGTTCGGCCCGTTGTGCACCGAGTTTCGTAAGGCAACCAAACAGTCTCGAATGCACCCAAATAGTACGAAACGCACCAAAACATCAGTTTAGGGTCTAATGGAGTGGATCGGGTGTGTTCGTTGCGAAAAATTCCGACGTGACTTCGTGGCACGAACTTTGGCACTTGTTCGTCCCGTTTTGCACCGAGTTTCGTAAGGCAACCAAACGGCCCTGAATGCAGCCAAATAGAACGAAACGCACCAAAATGTTTGTTTAGGGTCTAATGGGGTGGATCGGGTGTGTTCGTTGCGAAAAATTCAGAATCGACTTCATGGCACGAACTTTTGCACTAGTTCGGGCCTGTTTTGCACCGAGTTTCGTAAGGCAACCAAACAGTGCCGAAAACGTCAGTTTAGGGTCTAATGGGGTTGGATCGGGTGCATTTGTTGCGAAATATTCTGACGCGACTTTGTGGCACGAACTTTCGCACTACTTCGGCCCGTTGTGCACCGAGATTCGTAAGGTAACCAAACGGTCCCGAATGCACCCAAATAGCACGAAACGCACCAAAATGTCATTTTAGGGTCCAACGGGGTGGATCGATTACATTCGTTGCAAAAAAATTCGGGCGCGACTTCGTGGCACGAAGTTCTGCACTAGTTCGGCCCGTTTTGCACCGAGTTTCGTAAAAGAACCAAACAGTCCCGAGTGTACCCAAATAGTACGAAACGCACCAAAACGTCATTTTAGGGAAAAATGGGGTGGATCGGGTGCGTTCGTCGCGAAAAATTCTGACGCGACTTTAAGGCACGAACATTTGCACTAATTCGGCCTGTCTTGCATCGAGTTTCGTATGGCAACCAAACGGTCCCGAATGCACCAAAATACGAATGCACCAAAATAGTACGAAACGCATCAAGTCGTCAGTTTAGCGACCAATGCGGTGATTCGATGTATTCGTTGCGAAAAATTCCGACGTGACTTCGTGGCACGAACTTTTGCACTAGTTCGGATCATTGTGCACCGAGTTTCGTAAGGCAACCAAACAGTCTCGAATGCACCCAAATAATACGAAACGCACCAAAACATCAGTTTAGGGTCTAATGGGGTGGATCAGGTGCGTTCATTGCGAAAAATTCCGACACGACTTTGTGGCACGAACTTTTGCACTAGTTCGGCCAGTTGTGCACCGAGTTTCGTAAGGCAACCAAACGGTCCCGAGTGCACCACAATAGTACGAAACGCACCAAAACATCAGTTTAGGGTCCAATGGTTTGATCGGATGTGTTCGTTGCGAAAAATTCTGACGCGACTTCATGGCACGAACTTTTGGACTAGTTCGGCCCATTTTGCACCGAGTATCGTAAGGCAACCAAACGGTCCCGAATGAAACAAAATAGTATGAAACGCACCGAAATGTCATTTTAGGGACCATTGGGGTGGATCGGGTACGTTCGCTGCGAAAAATTCCGAAGCGACTTTGTGGCACGAACTTTTGCACTAGTTCGGCCTGTTGTGCACCTAGTTTCGTAAGGCAACCAAACAGTCTGGAATGCACCCAAATAGTACGAAACGCACAAAAACAGTCGGGTGTGTTCATTGCGAAAAATTCCGACTCGACTTCGTGGCACGAACTTTTGCACTAGTTCGGCCCGTTTTGCACCGAGTTCATAAGGCAACCAAACAGTCTCGAATGCACCCAAATAGTACGAAACGCACCAAAACGTCAGTTTAGGGTCTAAGGGGGTGGATCGGGTGCGTGCGAAAAATTCCGACGCGACTTCGTGGCACGAACTTCTGCACTAGTTCGGCCCGTTTTGCACCAAGTTTTGTAAGGCAACCCAACGGTCCCGAATGCACCCAAATAGTACGAAACTCACCAAAATGTCAGTTTAGGGTCTAATGGGGTGGATCGGGTGCGTTCGTTGCGAAAAATTCTGACGCAACTTCGTGGCACAACTTTTGCACTAGTTCGGCCCCTGTGCACCGAGTTTTGTAAGGCAACCAAACGGTCCGAATGCACCCAAATACGAAAGCACCAAAACATAATTTAGGGTCCAATGGGGTGGATCGGGTAGTTAGTTGCGAAAAATCCGACGCGACTCGTGGCACGAACTTTTGCACTAGTTCGGCCCGTTCACCGAGTTGAAGGCAACCAAACGTCCGAATGCACCCAAATGTACGAAACGCACCAAAATCAGTTTAGGGTCTAATGGGGTGGATCGGGTGCTTGTTGCGAAAAAATTCCGACGCGACTTCGTGGGCACGAACTTTTGCACTAGTTCGCCCGTTGTTGCACCGAGTTTTGTAAGGCAACCAACACGTCCGAAGCACCCAAATAGTACGAAACGCACAAAATGTCAGTTTAGGGTCCAATGGGGTGGATCGGGACGTTCGTTGCAAAAATTCCGACGCGACTTCGTGGCACCAACTTTTGCACTTGTTCGGCCCGTTGTGCACCGAGTTTCGTAAGGCAACCAAACAGTCTCGAATGCACCCAAATAGTACGAAACGCACCAAAACATCAGTTTAGGGTCTAATGGAGTGGATCGGGTGTGTTCGTTGCGAAAAATTCCGACGTGACTTCGTGGCACGAACTTTTGCACTTGTTCGTCCCGTTTTGCACCGAGTTTCGTAAGGCAACCAAACGGCCCTGAATGCAGCCAAATAGAACGAAACGCACCAAAATGTTTGTTTAGGGTCTAATGGGGTGGATCGGGTGTGTTCGTTGCGAAAAATTCAGAATCGACTTCATGGCACGAACTTTTGCACTAGTTCGGGCCGTTTTGCACCGAGTTTCGTAAGGCAACCAAACAGTGCCGAAAACGTCAGTTTAGGGTCTAATGGGGTTGGATCGGGTGCATTTGTTGCGAAATATTCTGACGCGACTTTGTGGCACGAACTTTCGCACTACTTCGGCCCGTTGTGCACCGAGATTCGTAAGGTAACCAAACGGTCCCGAATGCACCCAAATAGCACGAAACGCACCAAAATGTCATTTTAGGGTCCAACGGGGTGGATCGATTACATTCGTTGCAAAAAAATTCGGGCGCGACTTCGTGGCACGAAGTTCTGCACTAGTTCGGCCCGTTTTGCACCGAGTTTCGTAAAAGAACCAAACGGTCCCGAGTGCACCCAAATAGTACGAAACGCACCAAAACGTCATTTTAGGGAAAAATGGGGTGGATCGGGTGCGTTCGTCGCGAAAAATTCTGACGCGACTTTAAGGCACGAACATTTGCACTAATTCGGCCTGTCTTGCACCGAGTTTCGTATGGCAACCAAACGGTCCCGAATGCACCAAAATACGAATGCACCAAAATAGTACGAAACGCATCAAGTCGTCAGTTTAGCCGACCAATGCGGTGATTGGATGTATTCGTTGCGAAAAATTCCGACGTGACTTCGTGGCACGAACTTTTGCACTAGTTCGGATCGTTGTGCACCGAGTTTCGTAAGGCAACCAAACAGTCTCGAATGCACCCAAATAATACGAAACGCACCAAAACATCAGTTTAGGGTCTAATGGGGTGGATCAGGTGCGTTCATTGCGAAAAATTCCGACATCGACTTTGTGGCACGAACTTTTGCACTAGTTCGGCGAGTTGTGCACCGAGTTTCGTATGGCAACCAAACGGTCCCGAGTGCACCCAAATAGTACGTAACGCACCAAAACATCAGTTTAGGGTCCAATGGGGTGGATCGGTTGCGTTCGTTGCGAAAAATTCTGACGCAACTTCGTGGCACAAACTTTTGCACTACTTCGGCCCCTTGTGCACCGAGTTTTGTAAGGCAACCAAACGGTCTTGAATGCACCCAAATAGTACGAAATGCACCAAAACGTAATTTTAGGCTCCAATGGGCTGGATCGGGTATGTTAGTTGCGAAAAATTCCGACGCGACTTCGTGGCACGAACTTATGCACTAGTTCGGCCTGTTTTCCACCGAGTTTCGTAAGACAACCAAACGGTCCCGAATGCACCCAAATTGTACGAAACGCACCAAGGAGTCAGTTTAGGGTCCAATGGGGTGGATCGGGTGCGTTCGTTGCGAAAAATTCCGACGCGAACTTCGTGGCACGAACTTTTGCACTAGTTCAGCCCGTTGTGCACCGAGTTTTGTAAGGCAACCAAACAGTCTCGAAAGCACCCAAATAGTACCAAACGCATCAAAATGTCAGTTTTGGGTCCAATGGGGTGGATCGAGTACGTTCGTTGCAAAAAATTCCGACGCGACTTCGTGGCACCAACTTTTGCACTTGTTCGGCCCGTTGTGCACCGAGTTTCGTAAGGCAACCAAACAGTCTCGAATGCACCCAAATAGTACGAAACGCACCAAAACATCAGTTTAGGGTCTAATGGAGTGGATCGGGCGTGTTCGTTGCGAAAAATTCCGACGTGACTTCGTGGCACGAACTTTTACACTTGTTCGTCCCGTTTTGCACCGAGTTTCGTAAGGCAACCAAACGGCCCTGAATGCAGCCAAATAGAACGAAACGCACCAAAATGTTTGTTTAGGGTCTAATGGGGTGGATCGGGTGTGTTCGTTGCGAAAAATTCAGAATCGACTTCATGGCACGAACTTTTGCACTAGTTCGGGCCGTTTTGCACCGAGTTTCGTAAGGCAACCAAACAGTGCCGAAAACGTCAGTTTAGGGTCTAATGGGGTTGGATCGGGTGCATTTGTTGTGAAATATTCTGACGCGACTTTGTGGCACGAACTTTCGCACTACTTCGGCCCGTTGTGCACCGAGATTCGTAAGGTAACCAAATGGTCCCGAATGCACCCAAATAGCACGAAACGCACCAAAATGTCATTTTAGGGTCCAACGGGGTGGATTCGATTACATTCGTTGCAAAAAAATTCGGGCGCGACTTCGTGGCACGAAGTTCTGCACTAGTTCGGCCCGTTTTGCACCGAGTTTCGTAAAAGAACCAAACGGTCCCGAGTGCACCCAAATAGTACGAAACGCACCAAAACGTCATTTTAGGGAAAAATGGGGTGGATCGGGTGCGTTCGTTGCGAAAAATTCTGACGCGACTTTAAGGCACGAACATTTGCACTAATTCGGCCTGTCTTGCACCGAGTTTCGTATGGCAACCATACGGTCCCGAATGCAACAAAATACGAATGCACCAAAATAGTACGAAACGCATCAAATCGTCAGTTTAGCAACCAATGCGGTGATTGGATGTATTCGTTGCGAAAAATTCCGACGTGACTTCGTGGCACGAACTTTTGCACTAGTTCGGATCGTTGTGCACCGAGTTTCGTATGGCAACCAAACAGTCTCGAATGCACCCAAATAATACGAAACGCACCAAAACATCAGTTTAGGGTCTAATGGGGTGGATCAGGTGCGTTCATTGCGAAAAATTCCGACACGACTTTGTGGCACGAACTTTTGCACTAGTTCGGCCAGTTGTGCACCGAGTTTCGTATGGCAACCAAACGGTCCCGAGTGCACCCAAATAGTACGAAACGCACCAAAACATCAGTTTAGGGTCCAATGGGGTGGATCGGGTGCGTTCGTTGCGAAAAATTCTGACGCGACTTCATGGCACGAACTTTTGCACTAGTTCGGCCCGTTTTGCACCGAGTATCGTAAGGCAAACAAACGGTCCCGAATGAAACAAAATAGTACGAAACGCACCGAAACGTCATTTTAGGGACCATTGGGGTGGATCAGGTACGTTCGTTGCGAAAAATTCCGACGCGACTTTGTGGCACGAACTTTTGCACTAGTTCGGCCTGTTGTGCACCTAGTTTCGTAAGGCAACCAAACAGTCTGGAATGCGCCCAAATAGTACGAAACGCACAAAAACATCAGTTTAGGGTCTAATGGGGTGGATCGGGTGTGTTCATTGCGAAAAATTCTGACGCGACTTCATGGCACGAACTTTTGCACTAGTTCGGCCCGTTTTGCACCGAGTATCGTAAGGCAAACAAACGGTCCCGAATGAAACAAAATAGTACGAAACGCACCGAAACGTCATTTTAGGGACCATTGGGGTGGATCAGGTACGTTCGTTGCGAAAAATTCCGACGCGACTTTGTGGCACGAACTTTTGCACTAGTTCGGCCTGTTGTGCACCTAGTTTCGTAAGGCAACCAAACAGTCTGGAATGCGCCCAAATAGTACGAAACGCACAAAAACATCAGTTTAGGGTCTAATGGGGTGGATCGGGTGTGTTCATTGCGAAAAATTCTGACGCGACTTCATGGCACGAACTTTTGCACTAGTTCGGCCTGTTTTGCACCGAGTATCGTAAGGCAACAAAACGGTCCCGAATGAAACAAAATAGTACGAAACGCACCGAAACGTCATTTTAGGGACCATTGGGGTGGATCGGGTACGTTCGTTGCGAAAAATTCGGACGCGACTTTGTGGCACGAACTTTTGCACTAGTTCGGCCCATTTTGCACCGAGTTCATAAGGCAACCAAACAGTCTCGAATGCACCCAAATAGTACGAAACGCACCAAAACATCAGTATAGGGTCTAATGGGGTGGATCGGGTGCTTGCGAAAAAATCCGACGCAACTTCGTGGCACCAACTTCTGCACTAGTTCGGCCCGTTTTGCACCAAGTTTCGTAAGGCAACCCAACGGTCCCGAATGCACCCAAATAGTACGAAACTCACCAAAATATCTGTTTAGGGTCTAATGGGGTGGATCGGGTGCGTTCGTTGCGAAAAATTCTGACGCAACTTCGTGGCACAAACTTTTGCACTACTTCGGCCCCTTGTGCACCGAGTTTTGTAAGGCAACCAAACGGTCTCGAATGCACCCAAATAGTACGAAATGCACCAAAACATAATTTTAGGGACCAATGGGCTGGATCGGGTACGTTAGTTGCGAAAAATTCCGACGCGACTTCGTGGCACGAACTTTTGCACTAGTTCGCCGTGTTTTGCACCGAGTTTCGTAAGACAACCAAACGGTCCCGAATGCACCCAAATTGTACGAAACGCACCAAAGAGTCAGTTTAGGGTCCAATGGGGTGGATCGGGTGTGTTCGTTGCGAAAAATTCTGAATCGACTTCATGGCACGAACTTTTGCACTAGTTCGGGCCGTTTTGCACCGAGTTTCGTAAGGCAACCAAACAGTGCCGGAAACGTCAGTTTAGGGTCTAATGGGGGGTAGATCGAGTGCATTTGTTGCGAAATATTCTGACGCGACTTTGTGGCACGAACTTTCGCACTACTTCAGCCCGTTGTGCACCGAGATTCGTAAGGTAACCAAACGGTCCCGAATGCACCCAAATAGCACGAAACGCACCAAAATGTCATTTTAGGGTCCAACGGGGTGGATCGATACATTCGTTGCAAAAAAATTCCGGCGCGACTTCGTGGCACGAAGTTCTGCACTAGTTCGGCCCGTTTTGCACCGAGTTTCGTAAAAGAACCAAACGGTCCCGAGTGCACCCAAATAGTACGAAACGCACCAAAACGTCATTTTAGGGAAAATGGGGTGGATCGGGTGCGTTCGTCGTGAAAAATTCTGACGCGACTTAAGGCACGAACATTTGCACTAATTCGGCCTGTCTTGCATCGAGTTTCGTATGGCAACCAAACGGTCCCGAATGCACCAAAATACGAATGCACCAAAATAGTACGAAACGCATCAAAATCGTCAGTTTAGCGACCAATGCGTGATTGGATGTATTCGTTGGCGAAAAATTCCGACGTGACTTCGTGGCACGAACTTTTGCACTAGTTCGGATCGTTGTGCACCGAGTTTCGTAAGGCAATCAAACAGTCTCGAATGCACCCAAATAATACGAAACGCACCAAAACATCAGTTTTAGGGTCTAATGGGGTGGATCAGGTGCGTTCATTGCGAAAAAATTCCGACACAACTTTGTGGCACGAACTTTGCACTAGTTCGGCCCGTTGTGCACCGAGTTTCGTAAGGCAACCAAACGGTCCCGAGTGCACCCAAATAGTACGAAACGCACCAAAACATCAGTTTAGGGTCCAATGGGGTGGATTGGGTGCGTTCGTCGCGAAAAATTCTGACTCGACTAAATGGCACAAACATTTGCACTAATTCGCCCTGTCTTGCACCGAGTTTCGTATGGCAACCAAACGGTCCCGAATGCACCAAAATACGAATGCACCAAAATAGTACGAAACACATCAAATGTCAGTTTAGCGACCAATGCGGTGATTGGATGTATTCATGGCGAAAAATTCCGACGTGACTTCGTGGCACAAACTTTTGCACTAGTTCGGATCGTTGTGCACCAAGTTTCGTAAGGCAACCAAACAGTCTCGAATGCACCCAAATAATACGAAACGCACCAAAACATCAGTTTAGGGTCTAATGGGGTGGATCAGGTGCGTTCGTTGCGAAAAATTCCGACACGACTTTGTGGCACGAACTTTTGCACTAGTTCGGCCCGTTGTCCACCGAGTTTCGTAAGGCAACCAAACGGTCCCGAGTGCACCCAAATAGTACGAAACGCACCAAAACATCAGTTTAGGGTCCAATGGGGTGGATCGGGTGCTTTCGTTGCGAAAACTTCTGACGCGACTTCATGGCACGAACTTTTGCACTAGTTCGGCCCGTTTTGCACCGAGTATCGTAAGGCAAGCAAACGGTCCCGAATGAAACAAAATAGTACAAAACGCACCGAAAAGTCATTTTAGGGACCATTGGGGTGGATCGGGTACGTTCGTTGCGAAAAATTCCGACGCGACTTTGTGGCACGAACTTTTGCACTAGTTCGGCCTGTTGTGCACCTAGTTTCGTAAGGCAACCAAACAGTATGGAATGCACCCAAATAGTACGAAACGCACAAAAACATCAGTTTAGGGTCTAATGGGGTGGATCGGGTGTGTTCATTGCGAAAAATTCCGACATGACTTCGTGGCACGAACTTTTGCACTAGTTCGGCCCGTTTTGCACCGAGTTCATAAGGCAACCAAACAGTCTCAAATGCACCCAAATAGTACGAAACGCACCAAAACGTCAGTTTAGGGTCTAATGGGGTGGATCGGGTGCGTGCGAAAAATTCCGAAGTGACTTCGTGGCACGAACTTCTGCACTAGTTCAGCCCGTTTTGCACCAAGTTTCGTAAGGCAACCCAACAGTCTCGAATGCACCCAAATAGTACGAAACTCACCAAAATGTCAGTTTAGGGTCTAATTGGGTGGATCGGGTGCGTTCGTTGCGAAAAATTCTTATGCAACTTCGTGGCACAAACTTTTGCACTACTTCGGCCCCTTGTGCACCGAGTTTTGTAAGGCAACCAAATAGTCTCGAATGCACCCAAATAGTACGAAATGCACCAAAACGTAATTTTAGGGTCCAATGGGCTGGATCGGGTACGTTAGTTGTGAAAAATTCTGACGCGACTTCGTGGCACGAACTTTTGCACTAGTTCTGCCTGTTTTGCACCGAGTTTCGTAAGACACCCAAACGGTCCCGAATGCACCCAAATTGTACGAAACGCACCAAAGATTCAGTTTAGGGTCCAATGTGGTGGATCGGGTGCGTTCGTTGCGAAAAATTCCGACGCGACTTCGTGGCACGAACTTTTGCACTAGTTCAGCCCGTTGTGCACCGAGTTTTGTAAGGCAACCAAACAGTCTCGAAAGCACCCAAATAGTACCAAACGCACCAAAATGTCAGTTTTGGGTCCAATGGGGTGGATCGAGTACGTTCGTTGGGAAAAATTCCGACGCGACTTCATGGCACCAACTTTTGCACTTGTTCGGCCCGTTGTGCACCGAGTTTCGTAATGCAACCAAACAGTCTCGAATGCAACCAAATAGTATGAAATGCACCAAACATCAGTTTAGGGTCTAATGGAGTGGATCAGGTGTGTTCGTTGCGAAAAATTCCGACGTGACTTCGTGGCACGAACTTTTGCACTTGTTCATCCCGTTTTGCACTGAGTTTCGTAAGGCAACCAAACGGCTCCGAATGCAGCCAAATAGAACGAAACGCACCAAAATGTTTGTTTAGGGTCTAATGGTGTGGATCGGGTGTGTTCGTTGCGAAAAATTCAGAATCGACTTCATGGCACGAACTTTTGCACTAGTTCGGATCGTTGTGCACCAAGTTTCGTAAGGCAACCAAACAGTCTCGAATGCACCCAAATAATACGAAACGCACCAAAACATCAGTTTAGGGTCTAATGGGGTGGATCAGGTGCGTTCGTTGGGAAAATTCCGACACGACTTTGTGGCACGAACTTTTGCACTAGTTCGGCCCGTTGTGCACCGAGTTTCGTAAGGCAACCAAACGGTCCCGAGTGCACCCAAATAGTGCGAAACGCACCAAAACAATAGTTTAGGGTCCAATGGGGTGGATCGGGTGCTTTCGTTGCGAAAACTTCTAACGCGACTTCATGGCACGAACTTTTGCACTAGTTCGGCCCGTTTTGCAACCGAGTATCGTAAGGCAAGCAAACGGTCCCGAATGAAACAAAATAGTACAAAACGCACCGAAAAGTCATTTTAGGGACCATTGGGGTGGATCGGGTACGTTCGTTGCGAAAAATTCCGACGCGACTATGTGGCACGAACTTTTGCACTAGCTCGGCCTGTTGTGCACCTAGTTTCGTAAGGCAACCAAACAGTATGGAATGCACCCAAATAGTACGAAACGCACAAAAACATCAGTTTAGGGTCTAATGGGGTGGATCGGGTGTGTTCATTGCGAAAAATTCCGACATGACTTCGTGGCACGAACTTTGCACTAGTTCGGCCCGTTTTGCACCGAGTTCATAGGCAACCAAACAGTCTCAAATGCAACCCAAATAGTACGAAACGCACCAAAATGTCAGTTTAGGGGTCTAATGGGGTGGATCGGGTGCGGCGAAAAATTCCGAAGTGACTTCGTGGCACGACTTCTGCACTAGTTCAGCCCGTTTTGCACTAAGTTTCGTAAGGCAACCCAACAGTCTCGAAATGCACCCAAATAGTAAAGAAACTCACCAAAATGTCAGTTTAGGGTCTAATGGGGTGGATTCCGGGTGCGTTCGTTGCGAAAAAATTCTGAATGCAACTTCGTGGCACAAACTTTTGCACTACTTCCGGGCCCTTGTGCAACCGAGGTTTTTGGAAGGCAAAACCAAATAGTCTCGAATGCACCCAAATAGTACGAAATGCACCAAAACCGTAATATTAGGGTCCAATGGGCTTGGATATCGGGTACGTTAGTTGTGGAAAAATTCTTGACCGCGACTTCGTGGCACGAACTTTTGCAACTAGTTCTGGCCTGTTTTGGCAAACACCGAGGTTCGTAAGACAACCCAAAAGGTCCCGAATGCACCCAAATTGTACGAAACGCACCAAAGATTCAGTTTTAGGGTCCAATGTGGTGGATCGGGTGCGTTCGTTGCGAAAAATTCCGACGCGACTTCGTGGCATGAACTGTTGCACTAGTTCAGCCCGTTGTGCACCGAGTTTTGTAAGGCAACCAAACAGTCTCGAAAGCACCCAAATAGTACCAAACGCACCAAAATGTCAGTTTTGGGTCCAATGGGTGGATCGAGTACGTTCGTTGGGAAAAATTCCGACGCGACTTATCATGGTACCAACTTTTGCACTTGTTCGGCCGTTTGTGCACCGAGTTTCGTAAGGCAACCAAACAGTCTCGAATGCAACCAAATAGTACGAATGCACCAAACATCAGTTTAGGGTCTAATGGAGTGGATCAGGTGTGTTCGTTGCGAAAAATTCCGACGTGACTTCGTGGCACGAACTTTTGCACTTGTTCGTCCCGTTTTGCACCGAGTTTTCGTAAGGCAACCAACCTGCCGCCGAATGCAGCCAAATAGAACGAAACGCACCAAAATGTTTTTAGGGTCTAATGGTGGATCGGTGTGTTCGTTGCGAAAAATTCCGACGACTTCTGTGGCACGAACTTTTGCACTAGTTCGCCCGTTTTGCACCGAGTTTCGTAAGCACCAACAGTGCCGAAACGTCAGTTTTAGGGTCTATGGGGGTGGATCGGACATTTGTTGCGAAATTCTGACGCGACTTTGTGGCACGAACTTTTGCACTACTTCGGCCGTTTGCACCGAGTTCGTAAGGTAACCAAACGGTCCCGAATGCCCAAATAGTACGAAACGCACCAAAATGTCAGTTTTAGGGTCCAATGGTGGATCGGGTGCTTCGTTGCGAAAAATTCCGACGCGACTTCGTGGCACGAACTTTGCACTAGTTCGGCCCGTTTTGCACCGAGTTTCGTAAGAACCAAACGGTCCGAATGCACCCAAATATACGAAACGCACCAAATGTCAGTTTTAGGGTCCAATGGGGTGGATCGGGTACGTTCGTCGCGAAAAATTCCGACGCGACTTCAAGGCACGAACATTTGCACTATTCGGCCTGTCTTGCACCGGTTTCGTATGGCAACCAAACGGTCCCCGAATGCAACCAAAATACGAATGCACCAAAATAGTACGAAACGCATCAAATCGTCAGTTTACGACCAATGCGGTGATTGGATGTATTCGTTGCGAAAAATTCCGACGCGACTCTCGTGGCACGAACTTTTGCACTAGGTTCAGCCCGTTGTGCACCGAGTTTTGTAAGGCAACCAAAACAGTCTCGAAAGCACCCAAATAGTACCAAACGCACCAAAATGTCAGTTTTGGGTCCATGGGTGGATCGAGTACGTTCGTTGGGAAAAAATTTCCGACGCGACTTTCATGGCACCAACTTTTGCACTTGTTCGGCCCGTTGTGCACTGAGTTTCGTAAGGCACCAAACAGTCTCGAATGCAACCAAATAGTACGAAACGCACCAAAACATCATTTAGGCTCTAATGGAGTGGATCATGGTGTGTTCGTTGCGAAAAAATTCCGACGTGACTTCGTGGCAACAAACTTTTGCACTAGTTCGGCGTTTGCACCGAGTTCGTAAGGCAACCAAACGGTCCCGAATGCACCCAAATAGTACGAAACGCACCAAATGTTTTTAGGGTCCAATGGGGTGGATCGGGTGTGTTCGTTGCGAAAATTCCGACGACTTCATGGCACGAACTTTTGCACTAGTTCGGCCGTTTGCACCGAGTTTCGTAAGGCAAACCAAAATGCACGGAAACGTCAGTTTTAGGTCTAATGGGGTGGATCGGGTGTTCGTGCGAAAATTCCGACGCGACTTCGTGGCACGAACTTTTGCACTAGTTTGGTCCCGTGCACCGGTTCGTAAGGCAACCAAGTCCGAATGCACCCAAATAGTACGAAACGCACCAAAAACGTCAGTTTAGGGTCTAATGGGGTGGA